>NC_053389.1:693427665-693463598 GCF_905171765.1 Bufo bufo
AAATCTAGGGTATCGGGTAAGCGTTCTTGATCGTGATGCGATTGAGACCCCTGTAATCGATGCAAGGCCTCAACTCACCGCCCTTCTTTTTCACAAAGAAAAATCCAGCCCCTGCCGGGGACGAAGATTTGCGAATGTGTCCGCGTGAAAGCGCCTCCCTCACGTACTCCTCCATGGCCTCATTCTCCGCTACCGACAGTGGATAGACTTTGCCACGAGGAGGAACGGCACCAGATTGTAACTCTATGGCACAATCGTATGGGCGGTGCGGAGGTAGGGCAACCGCGCGCACCTTATCGAATACATCCCGGTACTCCTCGTATTCAGGAGGCAACAGAGAGTCCGAGGAAGTACACAGCAACTTGACAGACCCATGGATGCAACTAGCCCCACACTGCGGTGACCACGAGAGGATCTCGACCGATCTCCAATCGAAAGTCGGATTATGCTTCTGGAGCCAGGGGTACCCCAAGACCACCGAGTAGTGTGGAGACGAAATAACCTGGAGGCAGACCGACTCTCTGTGAACGGCACCAATGGCTATCCCCACTGGAAGGGTCTCATGAGTCACGTGTGGCGGCAGAAGGGGTCTGCCGTCTATCGCCTCAAGAGCCAGTGGGGAACCTCGAGCCTGCAGAGGAATGGAATTGGCGGCAGCGAACACACTATCAATGAACAAACCACCAGCACCAGAGTCCACCAACGCCTGGGTCGTCACCGAGCCCCCGACCCAGGAGAGGACAACAGTGATCAGTGGTTTGTCAACACGGGAAACCGGGGACGAGGAGACTCCACCCAAGATCTGCCCCCGACAGGATCTCAGGGTACGAGCTTTTCCCGGACGGTTCGGACATGCCAACGAAAATGCCCACCGAGACCACAGTACATGCATCGGCCCTCGCGTCTCCGGAGTGCCCTCTCCCCCTCGGACAGGCGAGCAAACCCCAGCTGCATGGGTTCACCCCCAGACAAGTCATCCCCAGGAGGCGTGGGAGGAGAGGGAGGCACGGGTGGGACAGCAAACGTAGGCACCAATCTGTTAGAAGACCTCCGCAGGTTCTCCTTAAAGGAAGGTCTCTCCCTGAGTCTGGTGTCAATCAAAATCAGGAAAGAAATAAGAGACTCGAGCTCAACTGGTAGGTCCTTAGCTGCAACCTCATCCTTCAAGGCATCCGAGAGACCATGAGAGAAAGCAGCGACCAGAGCCTCATTATTCCAGCCCACCTCTGCTAACAGGGTACGAAACTCAATGGCGTATTCAGCTACGGATCGTGAACCCTGTCTGATGGACATAAGGAGCTTCGCAGCAGAGGCAGCACGAGCCGGCACATCGAATACCTTCCGAAGAGAAGCAACAAAACCGGAAAACTCGGCAACCACCGGATTGTTGTTCTCCCATAAAGGGTTGGCCCAGGCCAAGGCCTTGTCCGAGAGCAGCGAGATCAAGAAGCCCACCTTTGATCTCTCAGTGGGAAAGGCATGTGGCAGCAACTCGAAATAAATGCCCACCTGGTTAAGGAAACCTCGGCACTGAGTTGGCTCTCCCCCAAAGCGCTGTGGAAGAGGGGCAGAACCGGTCATACCCCGAAACACCGCAGGCGCAACAACAGGTGTCGGGGTAGACTCTGGCGCAACAACCGGAGCGGCAGTAGGAGCGAGCCCAGGAGCGACAACCGACCCATCGGCAACGGGAGCGAAATGAGCCGTGCGTTCAAGCAGGGTTTGCAACGCCACAGCGAACCGACCCAACAGGTGATCCTGCTGATCAAGTCTGGCAACCAGCGTGGGTAGCGAGGATGGCCCTGTACCGTCAGAATTCATGGCTTGGTCCAAATGTCACGGAACCATGAACCAGACTTACAACAAGAGATAAGTGAAAATAGGAAGGCTTTATTGAAAATAAAGCTGTAAAGCAAAAGTCCAAACGGATGGTGAAACCGAGCAGAGTCTTTGTGAAGCCAGAGATCAGGAACCAGAAGGGTAGTCAGACGAAGCCAGGATAAGGAACCAGCAGGGTAGTCAGACGAAGCCAGGATCAGGAACCAGCAGGGTAGTCAGACGAAGCCAGGATCAGGAACCAGCAGGGTAGTCAGACGAAGCCAGGATCAGGAACCAGAAGCAGCAGCAGTCTTAGAAGCATGTGAACACAAGAGGACCAAGCAAGGAACTGAAGCCACAGACCTCCTATATATATGAGCTAGGCATCCAGCTCCTCCCAGGGGAAGGAGGAGCCGCAGGGTGGAAGGCTACAAGAAACCCAGAAACCAAGATGGCCGCCAGCACATGTCAAACGAAGGAGAGCAGCAAGCAGGTAAGACCATGACAATGTCCCCTGATAGGGGACGTAACAGGGATTAAACTGATAAGAATAGTACAACTTAACACACCATTCATATAGGGTGGCACAGTACATTGCACGACACACGCGCAGTGCCCCAAATTGGAAGTAAGAGGACCGACCAACCATCTTTTTCCATCTCCCGATTCCTAAAATCTATTCCATACACCGGCCCCTGATAGGGGACGTAACAGGAATTAAACTGATAGGAATAGTACTACTGTCACGGGGTTCCGAAGGTGCACTCGGTCCCCCATCGCCCGCAGACCTGTTGCTTAGCTTTGGGAATGAGGATCTGTGTGCCAGGGCGGCTTTACTAGCTGGGTGGCTCCCTGCTCCTAAGTCTGCCTTGAGCGCCGAGCTGATCACTCGGTGCTCGACTGGTTGGTCTGTCGGTCATGTGACGCTGGCCACGTCACATGACCCTCACTCCCCACTATAAATACAGGCAGCCTGCTGGCTACAGGTTGCCTGTTAATTTCTAGGTTCCTGGCTATTTGTTCGACTACTGAATATTTACCTGATCCTGTTCCCTGACGATCCTCTGCCTGCTCCTCCTGTACTGCGCATACATCCTGGTATTGTGACCTCGGCTCCCACCTGACTACTTTCTTAGGACTCCTCTTGTACTTCGCTACTCTCCTGGTATTTGACCCCGTCTTCTCCTGACCCTTCTTTGCTTAATCTGTTGTACTGCGTAGCTCTCTTGGTTCTGACACGGTCCGTTCATGTTCTGTATTTTGTCTTGTCTGTCTTCCCTGCACATATCCTAAGTTAGGGACTGCCGTCCAGTTGTCCCCTGTCATCAGGACTCGTGAGGCAAGTAGGCAGGGCCAGGGGTGAGGGTGGAGCGCAGTGGTCACTACCCTTCCCCCTGTGTGTGTGTGGACGTGACCGTTACAGATTAACAGGCCCAATAACCACTGTATCATGAATCCTCTTACTACCCTGACTGACCATGTCTCTAACTTGACACAGAGGGTGCAGGAGCTAGGAGAGAAACTCCGTTCTTGTGAGTTAGGGCAAGGTTCTTTCACTCCTCTGTCCTCCAGTCCATATTTTGAACCCCAAATCAAGCTCCCAGAACCCTTTTCTGGAGACCGGAAGAGGTTTCTCTCCTTTAAGGAGAATTGCAAACTCTACTTCCGTTTGCGCCCCGTGTCCTCCGGTCCCGAGAGCCAACGCGTGGGGATTATCATTTCTCTACTACAGGGTGATCCCCAGGACTGGGCATTTTCGTTACCTCCTGGGGCCAGTTGTCTAACTTCTGTGGAGGGTTTTTTTCAGGCCCTGGGTACCCTCTATGACGAACCAGACAGGGCCCTGGTAGCCGAGACAGCTCTTAGGGCACTGGTTCAGGGCCATCTCCCTGCGGAGGAGTATTGCACCCAATTCAGACGGTGATGTGTCCCCTCAGGATGGAATGAACCAGCCCTGAAGAGTCAGTTTAGGTCAGGTCTATCTGATAATTTAAAAGATCTATTGGTCAATTACCAAATTCCTGAGACCTTAGAGGAGATGATGACCCAAGTTGTCCGACTTGACAGACGAGTTAGAGAGAGACGACAAGAACGACAGTTCTGTTCTCAGATGGTGGTCCAGCCAGAGGCCTTTTCCAGGGACAACACTGAGGTCTCCACCGAGGAACCCATGCAGGTTGGCATGACCCGGGGTAATCTTCGTCGCAGACGCGGAGAGTGCTTCTACTGTGGAGATCCTGGCCATTGGATCAACAAGTGTCCTAAGAGGGACCTCTCTGACAAGTCTTCTAAGGCAAGACAACCTAAAGACCAGGTACACCCTGATTTTTCTAAAGGTAAGCTTTTGGTACCCATAACAATTTCTCTGGGGGTTAATAAGTGGCCGGGTAAGGCCTTTATTGACTCCGGTTCAGCGGCCAGCTTTATTGACTTTGAGTTTGCTTGTAAATTGGGTATTCCAATGTTTGCTTTACCTACACCTATCCATGTCATGGCTATTGATGCTACTCCCCTGATTGGTGGTACGGTGAGGTCATGTACCTCTGAAATTTCTCTGTCCGTGGGTGTGTGCCACTCTGAGAGATGTTCTCTTATAGTCCTGGAGAACCTACCGGTTGTGGTGGTACTAGGGTTGCCTTGGCTCCGTTTACATAACCCCACAATTGATTGGTCCAAAGGAGAGTTGGTGAAATGGGGACCTAAGTGTGACTCATGCTTGTCCGTGGTCCAAGCTGGGGTTTCAGTAAGGTCTAATACATTACCCTCTGTTATTAAGGAATATTCTGATGTGTTCTCGTCCCTTACTCCAGAGGTTCTACCCCCCCATAGACCTTATGATTGCGTCATAGAGCTAATTGACGGTGCCGAATTTCCTAAAGGTCGAATTTATAATCTTTCAGGGCCCGAACGCAAGGCTATGGAAGACTATATTAAGGAGAGCCTTGCTAAAGGGCATATTAGACCTTCAGTCTCTCCTATAGGAGCAGGGTTTTTCTTTGTTAAAAAGAAGGATGGTGGTCTTAGGCCTTGTATTGATTACCGGAGATTAAATAAAATCACTGTCCAAAATAGATACTCTCTCCCATTGATTCCGGATTTATTTAACCAGGTTTTGGGGGCAACCTGGTTTTCCAAGATTGACCTGAAAGGGGCCTACAATCTAATCCGAATCAAGGAGGGAGACGAATGGAAGACAGCGTTCAATACTCCGATAGGACACTTTGAATATCAGGTGATGCCTTTTGAACTCAGCAATGCCCCAGCTGTGTTCCAAAACTTAATGAACGATATTTTTAGGGAGTTCTTAGGTAAATTTATTATTGTCTATCTTGACGATATTTTGATATTCTCTCCTGATTTCGAATCTCATGTGTCCCATGTCAAACAAGTATTAGAGGTGTTGAGGGAGAACCAGCTATCCGCTAAGCAAGAGAAATGTGTCTTTGGTGTACAGGAGATACTGTTTCTAGGGCATGTTTTGACTCCTCACGCCTTTAAGATGGATCCTGGTAAGGTTTTAGCAATTAAGGAATGGGTAAGGCCTTCATCCTTATAGGCTTTACAACGGTTTTTGGGTTTCACTAATTACTACCGTAAATTTATCATGAATTTTTCTGTAATTGCTAAGCCATTGACCGACCTTACTAAGAAAGGGGCGGATTTGGAGAATTGGTCTACCAAGGCCATTTCTTCATTTGAAACATTAAAAAAGGCATTTAGTAGCGCTCCCATTCTGATCCAGCCTGATCAGGAGAGACCCTTTATTGTGGAGGTGGATGCGTCTGAGGACGGCGCAGGAGCAGTCCTTTCACAAGGTCCTGCTAGCCTCACTAACCTGAGACCGTGTGCCTTCTTCTCTAGGAAATTCTCTCCCACGGAGAGAAACTACGACATAGGGAATAGGGAGCTGTTGGCCATTAAATGGGCATTTGAGGAGTGGAGACATTTTTTGGAGGGGGCAAGGCATCGAGTAACTGTTGTCTCTGACCATAAAAACCTAATGTTTCTCGAGTCCGCTAAGAGGTTGAATCCCCGACAAGCCCGATGGGCTCTGTTTTTTACCCGTTTTGATTTCTCCATTACGTTCAGGCCGGGAAGTAAAAATGTGAAGGCAGACGCATTATCTCGGAGCTTCCATGCTTTTCAACCCACTGAGACGCCGCCTGAATCCATCCTACCAGCAAACATCTTCTTAGCGGCTCTAACCCAGGATATCTCGGCTCGCATTAAGGCTGAACAACATCTGGCACCGGCATCCACCCCAACAGATAAGTTGTTTGTTCCCGTACAAATTCGTCTCCAGCTGTTGGGTGAGTGTCACGATTCTGCCTTTTGTGAACATCCGGGTATTGAGGGCACTAAGGATCTGGTTTCTAGATCTTATTGGTGGCCCACTCTGACCAGGGATGTCAAGTCCTACGTGTCAGCCTGTGAGGTTTGTGCCAGGTCTAAGACACCTAGGACTCACCCTGCTGGTAACCTACGACC
Organism: Bufo bufo; assembly: GCF_905171765.1. NCBI lineage: Eukaryota > Metazoa > Chordata > Amphibia > Anura > Bufonidae > Bufo > Bufo bufo. Next base: position 693,433,972 of record NC_053389.1, read on the forward strand.
CCTACCCATTCCTAGTAGACCCTGGTCCCATATCTCGATGGACTTTATAACTGACCTACCGCTGGCGGAGGGTAAGACTGTGGTTTGGGTAGTGGTCGATAGGTTTAGCAAGATGGTTCATTTCATTCCCCTGTCTAAACTTCCGAATGCTAAAACCCTGGCGTCTATTTTTGTGAGAGAGATTGTTCGTTTACATGGCATCCCGGAAAATATTGTTTCGGACAGGGGTGTGCAGTTTGTGTCAAAATTCTGGAGGGCCTTCTGTCAAAGATGTAAAATTTTGTTGTCTTTTTCTTCCGCCTACCATCCTGAGAGTAATGGGCAGACTGAACGCCTTAATCAGTCTGTGGAACAATTCCTGAGGTTGTATGTTGCTGATGACCAGCAATTATGGGTCAAATTCCTTCCGTTGGCTGAATTTGCTCTGAATAACCGTGTCAATTCTTCTGCTGGGGTCTCCCCTTTCTTTTGTAACTATGGTTTTCATCCCCGTTTTCATTCTGGGTCGTCCGTCTCCTCCTCTAACCCTGAAGCTGATAAACTCTCCTCCGAACTGTGCACAGTTTGGGCCCGGGTTCAATCGAACCTAGAAAAGGCTCAAAGTTCTCAAAAACTCAAGGCCGATAGGAAACGTTCAAGGGGGGTGAACTTTCAGGTTGGGGATAAAGTATGGTTGTCCTCCAAGAATCTATCTCTCAAGGTTGCTTCTAGAAAATTTGCTCCTCGTTTTATTGGACCATATAAGATCACGGAGGTAATTAACCCGGTATCATTTAGGTTGGAGCTGCCCGAGTCATTCCACATTCATAATGTGTTCCATAAATCTCTGCTTAAAAAATATTTTGAACCGGTAGTACCATCAAAAGCCTCGCCTCCGCCGGTTCTTGTTAATGATGCTGTCGAGTATGTGGTGTCTAAAATAGTGGATGTCAGGAAGGTGCGTAATTCCTTGCAGTACCTGATTCACTGGAAGGGGTATGGACCTGAAGAGAGATCTTGTGTACCTGCCAGGGAGGTTCATGCTCCTAGACTTGTTCGTAAATTTCATTTAGAACACCCTGAAAAGCCATCGCCTGAAGTCTTGGGTCCGGTGGCCCCTCGTAAAAGGGGGGGTACTGTCACGGGGTTCCGAAGGTGCACTCGGTCCCCCATCGCCCGTAGACCTGTTGCTTAGCTTTGGGAATGAGGATCTGTGTTTGACCTCATTCCCAGGGCGGCTTTACTAGCTAGGTGGCTCCCTGCTCCTAAGTCTGCCTTGAGCGCCGAACTGATCACTCGGTGCTCGACTGGTTGGTCTGTCGGTCATGTGACGCTGGCCACGTCACATGACCCTCACTCCCCACTATAAATACAGGCAGCCTGCTGGCTACAGGTTGCCTGTTAATTTCTAGGTTCCTGGCTATTTGTTGGACGACTGAATATTTAACTGATCCTGTTCCCTGATGATCCTCTGCCTGCTCCTCCTGTACTGCGCATACATCCTGGTATTGTGACCTCGGCTCCCACCTGACTACTCTCTTAGGACTCCTCTTGTACTTCGCTACTCTCCTGGTATTTGACCCCGGCTTCTCCTGACCATTCTTTGCTTAATCCGTTGTACTGCGTAGCTCTCTTGGTTCTGACCCGGTCCGTTCATGTTCCGTATTTTGTCTTGTCTGTCTTCCCTGCACATATCCTAAGTTAGGGACTGCCATCCAGTTGTCCCCTGTCATCAGGACTCGTGAGGCAAGTAGGCAGGGCCATGGGTGAGGGTGGAGCGCAGTGGTCACTACCCTTCCCCCTGTGTGTGTGTGGACTTGACCGTTACAACTACTTAACATACTTAACACACCACTCATATAGGGTGGCAGAGTACATTGCACGGCGCACGCGCAGTGCCCCAAATTGGAAGTAAGAGGACCGACCAACCATCTTTTTCCATCTCTCGGTTCCTAAAATCTATTCCATACACCGGCCCCTGATAGGGGACGTAACAGGGATTAAACTGATAGGAATAGTACTACTTAACACACCACTCATATAGGGTGGCACAGTAGATTGCACGGCGCACAAGCAGTGCCCCAAATTGGAAGTAAGAGGACCGACCAACCATATTTTTTTCATCTCCTGGGTCCTAAAATCTATTCCATACACCGGCCCCTTATAGGGGACGTAACAGGGATTTAACTGATAGGAATAGTACTACTTAACACACCACTCATATAGGGTGGCACAGTACATTACACGGCGCACGCACAGTGCCCCAAATTGGAAGTAAGAGGACCGACCAACCATATTTTTCCATCTCCCGGTTCCTAAAATCTATTCCATACACCGGCCCCTGATAGGGGACAAAACAGAGATTAAACTGGTAAGAACAGATTTTTTTAATAAAAAAAAAAGAGGACAGCCTCTGCGGAGCTGGGTATTTTTTGGCTGCGTTACTGAACGCTCATGCACAATGGCTGTAGGCTCATGCGTCCTTTTGCTGAGGTGACAAACCTGGTCAGTCAAACCCAAGGCAACATCATCGACCTCATCCCATATGCGTTTTTTCTGGAGCGTGCCCTGCGAAGACTGCTGGATCAGGCCGTAGATGAGCATGAAGAGGAAGAGTTGTGGTCACCATCACCACCAGAAGCAGCCTTGTCGTCGTCGATTGCTGGACCTGCGGCAACGCAGAGAGAGGAGTCTGAAGAAGAGGAGTCAGACGAGGAAGGTGGCTTTGAGGAGGTGGAAGACCAACCACAGCAGGCATCCCAGGGGGCTTGTTGTCCCCTTTCGGGGACCCTTGTTGTTGTGCGTGGCTAGGTGGAGGAAGAGACCTACAATGACGTCAGTGAGGACAAGGAACGGGACATGGCTAGCTTGGTATCCAACCTTGTGCAAATGGGGAGTTTGCGGTTGTGCAAATGGACTGTTTGCGGTTGTTTGCGGTGCGTTAAACGGGGAGTTTGGTCTGTCAGAGTTTGGTCTGTCACTGTGAAGCGGGTGTAGCCCTTACACTACCTGATCGATACAACATCATACCTGATCGCATACACACACTGGATGTTTTAAAGCACGTTATTCCAAACAATTTAGGAATGTTAGGTGATTTATGCCCTTTATGGATTAAAACCCGACTCTGCGTCAACAACGTAATTTTCCATGGGAGTTTTGCCATGGATCCCCCTCCGGCATGCCACAGTCCAGGTGTTAGTCCCCTTGAAACAACTTTTCCATCACTATTGTGGCCAGAAAGAGTCCCTGTGGGTTTTAAAATTCGCCTGCCTATTGAAGTCTATGGCGGTTCGCCCGTTCGCGAACATTTGCGGAAATTCGCATTCGCCGTTCGCGAACGGAAAATTTTATGTTCGCAACATCTCTAGTTATAAGGTGAATATGAGAAGACTGCCAGGAAATGCCCATAGGATTAGTCTAAATTCAAACAGCTTTTTTGACACAGTGGTACCACACCCACTGATCCTTACAGCAGTTTAGGAGCATCAATGCTATAAAAAAAAAAATATTATAATAATGTAGGAAGTAGAATTTTTAGCTGTCATGGAGTATCTGCACTTGAGAGCAATGAGCAACCATTAACTCATTTTTTCATTATAGGTCTTGATTTCAATTTTGTTTTTCTCCAAGATTAATGGATATTTCAAGAAAAGTCCACTCTCATTAAGTTGTCTACATGTAAAATTAACAGAATTACAAATGAATGTGATAAGCTGAAAAAATCAACAGTTAAATGGTTAAATAACATGCTTTAAATGCATTGCATTTCCTCAGAGAGCTAACTGAATCTTATTTTGTCATAATGATTATAGCTCAGAACTTTTGACCAGGGCAATGTGGCAGAAAATTAAGATGGAAGGATGAAGGTGGAATTTACCTTGGGGGAATAAAATTTGACATAACAGCAATGTGAAAAGCGTCTTCTGGGCTAAACTCCATCAAGGCACTTAAGCCTTCTCTAGTCAAAATGGTATAGCCTGCTATTGATATACATATAGATTACTTGTCCAACTCGTGTTAAACTTGCAAGCATCTAGCAACTAGCAAAGTGAAGAATGACAAGAGGTCTTCTAGAAATATTAAAGGTCACCGCACTGTGTGTTATCTGAAATAATTTATTTTCCCTATTTTCAATGTACTTTTACGATATAACATTTGTTGTTAAATCAACTATAACTTTTGGCTATGTCAAAACATTCATATCTGACGTTGATGCTTTCTTTACTTCTAGCTAGATAATTACATCAGCAATTTCCTGATATATGGAATACAGGATGATGAAGCTCCCTGCTCTTACTATTCCATTGTGCAATGCTACATCATAGTTTACCACTAATCAACACCATCATTATCATCAGGATGATTTCCTTTATAACACATTGGCTTCTGTCACTGGAAGTGTATTCATTTCTCTTGGTGATCTTTTCAGTATACATCTTTCATCAAGATGCCTAAAGCTTAAGATGACAAAAAGTTAAACATTTCAAGCTGTTCTGTTTTGCTAGTTCTTACCACATATGCAGCTTTCTAAGCTATTTCCGTCCGGTGATGAGCCGCAATGCCTGTGAGAATTACTTAGTCAAGGTCTGTTATCCTCTTCAGGAATATATTACCGCAGATGTCACTTTATGCATATTTCTATTTAGCCTTCAGCTAATATATCCAACTGACGGGTAGACTATGGTTTTGTTTTTTCACATCACAGTACTGAGCACTACTAGGCTAGATGGTTTGCTATAATCCTAAAGTATTTCAACTTTCTTTGAATGAATGGAAAATGTATATACTGGCCACCAGATATCTCCTTTGACTTCTGCAACAGTTGTAAATGACAGAGGTCCATTTAAATGCAGGTTTTGCATCAATTATTTTCAGATATTAAAAACTTCTGTTAATTTCTAATATCATAGTGTGGATACTATTTGCTATCATCAAGCTCATGTTCAGTTTTGCAGTGTTTTATTTTATTTGCAATGTGTTAGTCATTAGATGAAGCTCGAGTGTCTATAGGATTAAAGGCTATGGACAACTTTGGAGGCAATTATTTTTATTATTGCATTGTACTCATTTTGAGCTAAAAGTCTTTTTTTTTTTATTGGTCTTTATTACAAATAAGGAACTCTTTTTTCTGTACAGGACTGAGATGCTCTAATAGATGTATCTGAATTTTCTCTCTGCTCTGTCAGCCAGCTAATCTGAAGGGCTCCTTATCTCTGCTCTCTGACAATACAAACACTCATTAAAGCTCAATTCTTATCTTACTGATAATTGAATGTGCCTTAAATATTTCTTAGTAAATTAGAGATAAGGGTTAGGTGACTGGCAGGTAAAAAGTCGGATTCACACAGCTAGACAAACAGTTAACCCTTTGTGACAGAACTGCTGAATATTTTTAATAAAGACCAATTGAAAAAAAAAAATTTGTGGCTCAAAATAGGTAAAATGCAATCATAAAAAAAATTGCCTCCAAAGGTGTACATAGCCTTTAAAGAGAAAACTGCAGACAAAATAATCAGGTGTCACATGATGTTTGTATGTGTTTTCACAGTGTTTGAATGTGTGTAGTCACTAAACAAATTCTAACACTCTGTATACTTTGAATGGAGACATACCATGAGTCATGGGGCCCATGGTATAACAGACAGTGGGTTTGGAACTTTGGTTTGACTTTGAGCTTTGAGCTAAACCTAAGGGCTATCCTGTTATCCTGTCTCCTTTAACCGCTATACAGGGAACTGAACTTCAGTACAGCGGATCCACCAGACCACTACTCCTAGCGTAGTCTCTGACCCATGGGGGTGAGTGTCATCGGTGCAGAGTACTGATGGATCAGGCAAAACTCAGAGTCATAAACATGATGAGGTCAGGGCAGGCATAGTTTGTGCATATCCATAAAACAAAGAACCCACCATGATATCCCACAGTCTGATAGAAGTGAAAGGGAAGGTGAGGACTCTGATGACGATTGTGTGCTGGACAGGACCTGGGAGCCGGATTGAGGTGTATAGTAGGAGGCAACATCAGAGGAGGAGGGTGATGGCAGCAATGAAGAGCAGAGGCAACATACCTTCCAAAGAACAGCCAGGGCTATGTCTGCTTTGGGATCCGGTGATGCTGCTGACACTGTGGTTGGGGTTAGGTCCAAAAAAGTGCCAGAGCTCGGCGGCCTCTACCTCAGTTGTGCGAGTATCTCCCATCTGGCATTCTTTCAGAAGACAAAAGCATTGCCTTGTGCAAGTTGTGCAAGAGCAATATAAGACATGGTCTGGCAAATGAAAATGTGGGCACCACTGCAGCAGGGGTCTTCATCCTTTTCCTCTTCTACAGCTCAGACTCCTCCTACTCTGCTCTATCGATAACAGAATGCAAGGCTAGGAAACAATTCTACACACTCAGCAATCCAATGGTAAACAAGTTAATTTCCACCTGGTCAAGTTGCTGGCAGTGCACTTGCTGCCATATTATTTAGTCAGAACTGCTGCCTTTAGGGGGGGGCGGAGCCTGCGCTTGAGCCGGATGGACGTGTGAAGAGCTGCTCTCCTGCCTGCATACCCCTCACAGCACCTTATTATAGGCTTACTGGACTCTACAATGGTTAAAATCGGAGGCCAGAAACCCACTGAACAACTAGGTAACAATCGCTCCCAGATTCAAGCTGGTGAGATGGAGAAATTTATTAAAAAAGCAGCCGCTGCGGCAGTGAGCCGCGAATCCAAGATGGCGCCCGGCACACCACGCTCAGGACACAAGACATCAGCAGCTACTGGCGGCGATAAGGTAGGGGATGATCCCAGCGATGTGGACTGTCTGCCCATATCCAGAGCTTACCTGAAGGAGGCTCTTGCAGAAGCCCTGGGTCCCCTTAGTCTCGATATCTCCTCAATAAAAGAGGACGTTAGACACATAGGCCGGAGGGTGGAGGCTTTAGAGGAAACCCAGGCCGTAATCCTGCACCATCAGAGCGAGGTGTCATCTAGCCTGTCGCTAGCTCAAAGCCACATCAACTCACTGTACACAGCCATGGAGGACCAAGATAAAACAGGAGCAGGCGCAACAATTTGCGTTTTAGAGGCATTCCTGAAACTGTCTCAACCATGGACATTCCAGAAACAGTAATCCAGATATGCCTCAAAATTCTGGGTCCTGATTCTGCACATGAGGTCCTGCTTGAAAGGGCCCATAGAGCTCTCCGACCTAAACCGCAAGCAAATGAGCCCCCCAGGGATATAATTTGCAAATTCCTGCACTTCCCTGTAAAAGAAGCCATACTGGCAAGCGCCAGAAATTCTAATTCTGTGGATTGGGAGGAAAACAACATCACTATTTTCCAGGATTTAGCACAGTCAACTCTCAAAAAACATAAAGCCCTGAGGCCTCTCACCGACTGGCTACGACAGCACAGAATTATTTACAGATGGACATTCCCTTTCGGTCTATCTTTCCTGCATGAGGGACGACGCATCCATATTTTTTCTTTTACAGATCTGGATAAAACATACAGTTGCATGAAAAAGTATGTGAACCCTTTGGAATGATATGGATTTCTGCAGAAATTGGTCATAAAATGCGATCTGATCTTTATCTAAGTCACAACAATAGACAATCACAGTCTGCTTAAACTAATAGCACACAAATAATTAAATGTTACCAATGTTTTTATTGAACATACCATGTAAACATCACAGTGCAGGTGGAAAAAGTATATGAACCCCTAGACTAATGACATGTCCAAGAGCTAATTGGAGTGAGGTGTCAGCCAACTGGAGTCCAATCAATGAGATGAGATTGGAGGTGTTGGTTACAGCTGCCCTGCCCTATAAAAAACACACACCAGTTCTGGGTTTGCTTTTCACAAGAAGCATTGCCTGATGTGAATGATGCCTCACATAAAAGAGATCTCAGAAGACCTATGATTAAGAATTGTTGACTTGTATTAAGCTGGAAAGGGTTATAAAAGTATCTCCAAAAGCCTTGCTGTTCATCAGTCCACGGTAAGACAAATTGTCTATAAATGGAGAAAGTTCAGCACTGCTGCTACTCTTTTTAGGAGTGGCCGTCCTGTAAAGATGACTGCAAGATCACAGCGCAGACTGCTCAATGAGGTGAAGAAGAATCCTAGAGTGTCAGCTAAAGACTTACAAAAGTCTCTGGCATATGCTAACATCCCTGTTAGTGAATCTACGATACGTAAAACACTAAACAAGAATGAATTTCATGGGAGTATAACACAGAGGAAGCCACTGCTGTCCAAAAAAAAATTGCTGCACGTTTACAGTTTGCACAAGAGCACCTGGATGTTCCACAGCAGTACTGGCAAAATATTCAGTGGACAGATGAAACCAAAGTTGAGTTGTTTGGAAGAAACACACAACACTATGTGTGGAGAAAAAGAGGCACAGCACACCAACATCAAAACCTCATCTCAACTGTGAAGTATGGTGGTGGGGGCATCATGGTTTGGTGTGTCAGGGCCTGGACGGATTGCTATCATAGAAGGAAAAATGAATTCCCAAGTTTATCAAGACATTTTGCAGGAGAACTTAAGGCCATCTGTCCACCAGCTGAAGCTCAACAGAAGATGGGTGTTGCAACAGGACAATGACCCAAAGCATAGAAGTAAATCAACAACAGAATGGCTTAAACAGAAGAAAATACGCATTCTGGAGTGGCCCAGTCAGAGTTCTGACCTCAACCCGATTGATGCTGTGGCATGACCTCAAGAAAGCGATTCACACCAGACATCCCAAGAAGATTGCTGAACTGAAACAGTTCTGTAAAGAGGAATGGTCAAGAATTACTCCTGACCGTTGTGCACGTCTGATCTGCAACTACAGGAAACGTTTGGTTGAAGTTATTGCTGCCAAAGGAGGTTCAACCAGTTATTAAATCCAAGGGTTCACATACTTTTTCCACCTGCACTGTGAATGTTTACATGGTGCGTTCAATAAAAACATGGTAACATTTAATTCTTTGTGTGTTATTAGTTTAAGCAGACTGTGATTGTCTATTGTTGTGACTTAGATGAAGATCAGATCACATTGTATGACCAATTTGTGCACAAATCCATATAATTCCAAAGGGTTCACATACTTTTTCTTGCAACTGTATGACCTTCTTCAGCTTTCCCCATTGCCCATTGAGAACTGGGACATGGTCCAGAACTTGAGCTTCTTACCTGACCTCCTTATGGTGAGCCCCTGGGAACCTCTACGCACCCCAAAGACCCAAAGAAACAGAAGGGGGAATTCCTTTTCCACCCTCAAACATCTGTCCATGGTGGATAAGTAATCTGCTCTGCTTTCTCCCCCCTAAGTCTAGGGGTCCAAGAAAATCACTATACGGGACTTCCTAATTCCAAGTTACTATTACAATGCTTAATGTGTGACTATATCCTATATACTGGGTGGAGAATCTAGCTTGCATTTTTCTCATTCTCTCTAACCATGCTTTACTCTCCTCCCAGTATTAAACGTCGAGACAGTAGGGATTTCTCCTGTTAGTTTTCCCATCTGTTTTAAGGTCAAGACAGTCACAATGCCAATTACTGTCTCAGTAACGAACAAGTTACCTCCCATACAATTATGCCCTTCCATACCTAAGGTGCCAAGTGGGTGACCCTCTCTTGCACACCTATATCTTTAAATATTCCACATTACCTTCTCCAACAGTGGGTCTAGACATGACGTCCCTTACCTGTTCCTTAATGGGCATATAAAGGTTCTCCTTATCACCCTGCTAACTTCCCGGTTTTTCCACTATCACTACCTGAGTCAATATATTCCAGTATAAAATTCATTAAAGAGGGAAATGCTTCTGGGTACTTTACCCTTTCCCCCCTATATGCTGCCTAATCAGAAAGGCACAATTGATATGCCCTATCTTGTTTGGATAATAACCACTCATTTTTGGTCTTTATTCACTGTTTTATTTTGGGTTCCATATTGTTTTTGTTTTGACAGGTACTCTGATGCCACTTCAATACTCTCTCTAAAGTGTAAACAGATGTCCTGACAATTACAGAATACGTATGTTGGGGCTCCCCCTAGTGAATGGATGCTTCCTGACACCCCTCGTGGTCGCGCTCTCTCCTCCACTTTGATGCTGGTTGGTCAAATTTCTTTTGCTACACCACTTACAGCCTTTCCAACTTCCCTTCTCCCTAAAAAGATATGGCAGATTTTAAATTAGCTTCGTACAATGTTAAGGGACTGAGATCCCCTTCTAAGAGATGTCAGATTCTCTCTCTCTTGCATAAAGAGAAATGTTCAGTGGTCTTTCTGCAGGAGACGCATTTCAAGCATGATAATTACCCCAACCTTTCCCACTCTAAATTTCCTAGCTGGTACCATTGTGGGGCTGGGGGTGCGGCCTCGAGGGGAGTCAGTATTGGCTTTGGTAGAGGGCTCCCTTTCCAATACAAATCCCATGTTCAGGACCCGGATGGTAGATACCTAATCCTTAAGGGCCAAATGGGACAATCTATGTTTACTTTTGCAAACATATACGCCCCAAATGTAGATCAAGTCAGTTGGCTCTCCCCTGTTTTTTCTCTGATAGAGAAACATAGAGAAGGCTTTCTCATTGTGGCCGGTGACTTTAATATAGCCTTGAATCCCTCAATGGATACCTCCTCCAAAAAATCCCCAACCTCAGCGAAAACTCTCAGATTACTACATATGAAACTACATAACCTGGGAGTTTTAGAATATACTGAGAACTGTGTACATAACTGCCCCCTGCTTCTTGGCAGCACCTGATCTCTTACAGGGGGCTGTGATCCGCACAATTAACCCCTCAGGTGCCGCATTACATAATTGTGGGAATACAGAGTAAAGACACCCACATGCTTTCTTTGGTGTTTACCGAGCTCAGAACACTTCAAAGTCAGTCAGTAGTGATTGCTTAGTGCAGTACTTGGTTTACTGGTTATACGGAGAGGAAAACTGTTAATTAGGACACCATACTCATGCGGGCAGGAACCTTGGGATAGCCGTTATATGTTTTGTCTTTGTATGTGTAATACATGCAGCACTTTGTATTTATTTGGGTACCCCAGAGCTGGTTCTTCTTCCCTCCTAAGCATAAGCCAAGGGCGGCTTAACTCAAAATAGGGGGAATGTAACACCCCAGAGTTGTGTTACGAAACTCTTTTACCCCGCTACAACCTGTTAAGAGTATTAACCTTGTCATCAAATGTAATTTCACATAATATTCTCACAAATGTGCATTGTAAAGCCTTGTAAATATATATTGCTGTAATTTCTATGTTCACCAGCAGGTGGCAGCAATGTGTTCAGCAAGGACTTGTGTTTAGTGTTTCTGAACTGGAATAGTTCATTCCAGTTCAGCTCCCCCCTCTATGAGCAGAAATTGGCTCGCCCATGTCCTGTCTCATGGGGAGAGGAGGAAGTTAGAGTCAGTGTGTAACCGACCCCCTGCTAGGGGTAGGGTGTGCGAGTAGGAGCTCCCAGATATAGGGATCCAAAACCAGGATCTTGTCTTGGCTGAGACAATTGATCATCATCCCCAGCCTGAGCCTTGCAGCCTCAGCTGGAAGAAAACAAGCAGACAACTCTAATTACCAGAAGAAGCATACCCTGTGAAGATAACTGTGAGTACCGTCCAGAGACCCCAGGAGAAGCCATATTTCTCCTCAGCAAGTCAGTCCCCAAGACAGCAGAAGATAGTCAGTGCAGAAGCCAAATTCCTGCCATATTACAGAGCTACATAGCAGACGTCCCTTTCCTGCAAAAGCTCCAGACATATGATAGAGCAGAAAATATATTCCTGCCACACATTGCCAATACCTGCTGGGACCAAAGACTAATGCTGTATCTCGCTTGGATGAAAGCTGCAACTAGTAAAAACAAGTTTGAACTTTACTAAATGTCTGGATCTCAATTACTGCTGCAAATTCCTCAATTTCTCCTACTAGCACCACACTCATTTTATTGCAAGTGAGCCAGGATCCAGGAGTCCAGCCGTACCCAGGTAGGAGACACCGTTGACACTATTGCTACTACCATACAGAGACATTACACCACTCTGGCCCTCCTAACCTGGTACGTGAGTTACAACACCTTAAAGGGCCCTGTGTTAGTACCCTGCGCATGCTGCAATTGGCGTGACGAACAAAACTATAGACTATTATACCCATATCCTGACCCACTGCATAATTTGGCGTCCGTGTAACCGTACCACGGTCCGGCTCATGATTCCTCCCTATCCTTTCCCTACACCTTGAATAATCTTTCCCTGTACTTTTAAATCATTTTTTTAGCACAATGAAGTTTTTCCTAGCACTGTCCCTAGCCCCTGCTGACTTCTCTCCCTGCACTAAGTACACTGGAAAATGGCAGAATCCAAAATGTATAGGGTATTTATAGGGCTGCTGATTGTCTGCATGCATGGCATTATGGGTGATCCCGCCTTCCCAGAGTTCCTTGCTCCATGTCCTCACATGTGCAGCAGCCATTTTAGGAAAAAAATTGATTCGTTACCACGAAGCGTGAGGAAACACGGATACCACGAAGCGTGAGGAAATAGCGATTCAGTGCAAATCAAATTTTTCCTGAAATTGAGATCGAATTCCACTTTGTCAACTTCGATTCGCTCATCTCTAATAGTAACATCATTTACTTACCACTTTATATTCTGTCACTTCAGTGCATTTTAAAAGGCCTGCATTTTTATTTCCATTTAACACAGAATGACAATATGTAACCTCTGATAGAATAAGTTGGTTACACACATAAAGCTAAATTAAAAGAAAATGAGGCAAAGATCTTGTTATGCAACCTTGTAAATTGTTTAAGAGTGTTTGTATATTTTACCTCAGCAGGGGATTCTGTGGCTGGGCTAAATTATGGGAATTAATTTTAACCACTATAATGCAGAAGTGATAAAAGCAAAGCTGTGGTATAGACCCAGCTGTGACATGCTTTTGTATAATGAATCAGGTCTTGATCTTAAAATGCTAGAGGCAATTTAGCCCTGTTGTTGTAGTTTATTTTGTTGTATATTTTTGCAGAAAGTTTTTTTTTTTTTAGTTTCTAGTTATAACCAGAAGTGAACCCAAGTGAAAACATAAAATTATATAAATAAAATAAAAACCTTATAATGGGGGGCAGAACTCAGAAAGCCCAACAGCTAAACTCGTACAGAAATGAGGAGGTGACTCATTAAAAAAGATTAAAATATAGTATTCTTCATTATAGTGCTGTTTTTTTTTTTTACCTAGGACAAAAGAGCCTGTTTTTTGGGTTCTCTTCCCCCATTGTATACTGCAAATTTCTTTGTAAAGTGGTGTCATAAACAGAGTAACAAAGGGTATGTGAACACCAGGCCTGCCCACCTCTCTCCAAGGGCAGTATAGCAGTCACATTATTTGCCTCTATGATATATATTATATGTCTCTTGACTCCAGCTGAAAAGGGGGAACAAGAACAGAAGATATCATTTTTGATAATGCTTGTAACATTTTTACACCTTCTTTAAATTTGGCAGCTCAAATTTAATGGCCCCAGAGTTTTGATTAAAGTTTAATACTGATGACTTATCCTCAGGATAGAAAATTAAGGTGAATAGAAGCAGCACACAACAGTATCCCAGAGCTTGTATGTGGAATGCAGCAGCTGTATCCAATACAACGGATCCCACGTGGACACAGAACAATTGCAAAAAATGATGTTACAGCAGCATCTCCAACGATCTCCTTTATTGTAGTATTTCAAAGCATACCATTGATTCCACATATAAATAGTATAACACTTATACCGCCCCAACAATCCACTCCAATCAGCAGTGTGTGGGCAGATACCCATCCCCCAAACACAGACATCCCATTGGGCAGAAATCCCAATGGCTTGTTTTGCATTGTAGATGATCGCACCTGAGTTCTTACCTCCAAGGAGTAATCATGTCACAATACATTCCAGCTGCATGTTGGCGTCCATCAAGCGCTAATGTGCATGTCTGACTGCAAAGCGTCCTGTGTGTACATGGCAACATCGCGCGCATGTCTAGCATCGCGGGAATCAGCGGGATCTCATTCGCACTCACATGTTCATACCTCCACATCACCAGACGTCATCATGGTCACCTGACCTATGTGTTGTGAACTGCTCGCTCCTCCCACGCACCTGACGTCGCGCCGCATCATGCTGCCAAGGACACACACTCGCTGGTTACTAAGTGCAATCCAATCCCTCAAAAAGAGGGGGGGAAAAAAAGGAACGCACAATCCATATGATAATAGCAGCTGGAGCGACCCTTGTGGTGCACTATGGTGTCATCATCCACCATGGACACAAAAATGTCATAGAGTACAATAAGTAAAAACCAGCACAATGTGAATCTCAGGGGGCAATTACAGTGATACACATTCAAATAATTTGTTGCGGGGGGCGGAGCTAGCGCCTGCAGTAGATGGCTACTTGAGTGAACGGCTCCGTACATAAAATCACCCTAACAGCTTGTTTATACTGCCTGGAGATCCAGCTATGGTAAAAATCTGAGGATCCAAGTCCGGTGACACTGCAGAGCAGCACAAGACATCGGTGTGCAAGGGTGACATGGACAAATTTATCAAAAACGCTGCCTCCGCTTATGTGGCTCGAGATGGCAAGATGGCGCCGGCCTCACCACGCGTCGCAAGCCGCTCGCAGAAAGAGCCGTTGGACCCAGCACAAGAGGGTGAGGACGAGACAGATAATCTCCCTATTTCAAGATCGTACCTCAAAGACGCTCTAACCTCCTCTCTAGCAGCAGCTCTGGAGCCCTTAAGTACCGATCTAACAGCTATCAAACAGGACGTCCGACAAATCGGAAGAAGAGTCGAGGCCCTGGAAGAATCGAAGTCGGTCCTTGTGAGTCACCAAATGGGGGTCGCTAACAACTTAATCTCCATACATTGAAGACCAGGAAAATCGCGGCAGACGCAACAACCTGCGATTCCGTGGTGTGCCAGAATCGACAGCTGAAGGCGATATCCCGCACGTAATAACCCAAATCTGCCTATCCATCTTGGGTCCTGACTCAGCCCACGAAGTGATCCTTGAAAGGGCTCACAGGGCCCTAAGGCCTAAACCAGCTGCATCAGCCCCACCAAGGGACATTATATGCAAATTTCTGAGCTTCCCGGTTAAAGAAGCCATTTTAACTAAAGCTCGCTCAGCAGGAGAGATCTCATGGGACGGATACAATATAGCTATCTATCAGGATCTTGCCCAAACTACCTTGAAGAAGAGGAGATCCCTGAAGCCTCTGACAGGGATCTCCTGGCTTAGATCGCAATTATGCCATACAGATGGACTTTTCTTTTTGGTCTGTCATTCTTCTATGAAGGATGCAGGATCAATATCTCCATGTTTACAGACTTAGATCAGGTTTATGACCACCTAAACATCAGTCCATTGGATATACAAAATTGGGACTTGGTCCAGGACTTATCATCCTTACCAGACCTGCCTGCCCCTAAGCTATGGGAAAAACAACGCACCCCAAGATCCTCCAAGAACAGGAGAGACGCCTCACATTCTACGCCCTGAAGACTACCCCTAGGAGAGTGAGATGGACTTTCGCTTCTGTGTCTCTTCTATGAGATTCATTTAATCTCTCTCCAATCCTTCTACTGTATCTTATCCTTCTGACTCTCTCTCCTTTCACCTACAATTCTTCCCTTTTGCCCTACCTTCCCTACCTCTACCCATATCCCTGGATCCGATACGTCCTTACCTGGATCTATATCCTGTCATAGGGTGATAACTACATGTTATTGATATTCCCCTACTTCTCATTTATTCTAAGTTTTGCGCACTAGCACATCTGCTTTCTTGTATAACTTTTTTTTTTCTCTGTTTTAGTTTATATTGTACATATTTGTTATGTAGATGCCTCTCGGTTTGACTCAACACTTTCCTCTCAGTCACAGAACCTTATAACTGCACTTTTATTGTTAACTTGTATATATGCAGATATACCTTCCATGGTACATAATTTTTGCCTTTGGAAGTTTGACTCGCGGTGGATCATCACACAAACTGAAGCGGGATGACAGACTTGATGATAGCCTCATTTAATGTAAAGGGCTTTAATGCCCCCTCTAAAAGGTGCCAAATTTTCTCACTCTTGAAAAAGAGGAACGCCTCCATTCTATTTCTACAAGAAACTCACTTTAAGTTTAATCGCTATCCGGATCTATCTCGCTCCGGTTTCCCTGTGTGGTTCCACTGCGGTTCAAACTCCTCCTCTTCCAAAGGGGTTAGTATTGGCTTCAGAAAAAATACATCATTCCAATACTGTTCACACATTCAGGATGCGGATGGAAGGTATATAATGCTAAAACAGTGTATAGCCAACCAGGTCTATACTTTAATCAATATATACGCTCCCAATGTCAACCAGGCTTTTTGGTTCAACGATATCTACCCAATCATAGAATCCTTCCAAGAGGGCACGGTTATCATGGGAGGTGACTTTAATGTCACCCTGAACCCTATTTTAGACTCCTCAACACAAAAATCTGCTCTCTCACAGAGAACTCTCAATTCTCTTTGTGATAAACTCCACAACCTGGGCCTGGTTGACGTTTGGAGAATATTCAACCCCACTGAAAGAGACTACACCTTTTTTTCAAACGCTCATGGTTCATATCAGAGATTGGATTACCTACTAGTCTCTAAAAAAACATCTCCAACTATGCTCTAAAGCCCACATAGATTCTATTCACCTATCTGATCACTCCCCAATTCTTATCACTATATCCACCCCTCAAGTCTCTCCTAAGGCATCTAGATGGAAACTCAACGAACAGCTGATCTCCTCAAATAAAAATAAAATGATAATCCAAAAAGCCCTCAATGATTTCTTCTCCTTAAATGCTCTCCCTGGCACTTCCTGGCACTTCCCCCCCACATCCTTTGGGACACCCATAAGGCATACATACGTGGCCAACTCATTAGTCTAGGTTCTCATCTTAAAAAACTAAGAAAGGCCCGAATTGATGATCTCCTACTGGAAATACGAAAATTTGAATCTCTCCACAAAAAATCCCTCTTTGACCAACACCTCTCTAAGCTCAACACACTTAGCTCTGAACTAAAAAAACACTTAAACTCAATGTCGGCCAAATTTTTCCTCAATTTCCAATTCAAATACTTTGCCCATGGCGATAAAGCGTCTAAGTTTGTAATGAACAGGATAAAACAAAGAAAAACACACAACTATATCTGCAAAATCCATTAAAAAAAACGGAGAAATAGCCGTAACATCTAAAGATATTGCCTCCCAATTCCAGGCTTTCTATCAGTAACTTTCCCCAACCTATTCCTCCAGCCAATGTTCCATCTAACACAGAGGCCATTAACAGATTTCTAGACACAGTCTCACTTCCCAAACTTATCCCCTCCCATAAAAAGATATTAGAAACTCCCTTCTCTTCTGATGAACTGAAAGATGCCATCAAACAACTCCCAAAAAATAAAGCCCCGGGCCCGGATGGTCTCTCAGCCCTCTACTATAGTACATTCAGTGATTCCATTGCCCCTTACCTACAAACTATATGCATACAATCTCTTAAAGGCATTCCACTTACCCTGGATATGACGAGAGCTCATATCTCTATTATACCCAAGGAAGGTAAGGACCCAGTTCACTGCGCTAACTACCGCCCCATCTCCTTATTAAATCTTGACCTAAAACTCTTGGCCAAAATGTTGGCCAACCGTCTTTCCCCTATCCTTCTATCATTGATTCATGGTGACCAGACAGGCTTTGTGGTTGGCAGGGAGGGCAAAGATAATTCAGTCAGAAAGCTCAACTCCATACACTACGCTACTAAATTCTCCCATCCCCTAGTTCTCCTCAGCACCGAAAAGGCCTTTGACAGAATCAGTTGAGACTTTCTATGCCTTACATTGGTGAAATTCGGCCTACCTACGCCTTTTATTGAAGCAGTCTTCTCCATGTACACCAATGCCTCGGCGTCGGTGCTGGTGAACGAGACTATCTCCTCTTCCTTTCATATTAGGAATGGAACGCGAAAGGGGTGCCCACTCTCCCCTCTGGTCTTTGTGTTGACTATGGAACCACTCCTTCAAATCTTCCGACAAAATGTCAAAATTGAAGGTAATAAATTAGGGAACCACAAACATAAGACTGCGGCGTTCGCCGATGACCTCCTACTCCTTACCTCTAATCCAAAAGTGTCTCTACCACTAATATACTACATCCTAGAAAAATTTAACCCACTGTCTAATCTTAAAATAAATATGAAAGGGGGGGCGGAGCTAGCGCCGGACGTGGATGGTTGTGTGTGCCTGAGCTCCGTCTTGCTGACATATCCTTACTACAGCTAATGTTAGCAATACCTGCCTGAAGATGGTGAAAATTGGACACCCGAGATCAGGGGAACCTTCTCACCACCAGAAACCATCCGTAGAAAGTGGCGAGATGGACAAATTTATTAAAAAAGCGGCGTCCATACACGCTGCCAAAGAATCCAAGATGGCGCCGGTCACACAGTCTGAGCCTGAGGATGAAAGCCAAGACAATGCGGAGAGAGAGAGTGATTCTGAAGATACGGGAGGCCGCCAAAACCTCCCGATTTCGAGGAAATATCTGAAATCGGCCCTGACAAGAGCCTTAGAACCGCTGGTAAGCGAACTTTTATCCATGCACCAAGATATCAGACATGTTGGGGGAAGGGTGGAATATCTAGAGAATGCGCAAACCGCAATGCTAGAATTCCAAACGGCTGCTTCTAACAGCCTCCACTCAGTGCAAAACCATCTCAATTCCATGCACTCCGCTCTGGAGGACCAGGAGAATCGGAGTAGGAGGAATAACCTAAGATTCAGGGGTCTATCAGAATCCATACTTACCTCCGAAATACCTGAGGCGATACTGGCCCTGTGTGAACAGCTCTTAGGCCCGGACCACCCTGTACCGATAATTGAAAGAGCCCATAGAGCTCTTCGCCCAAAACCAAAACTGACTGAACCGCCCAGGGACATAATTTGTCGCTTCTTAAACTTCCAGGATAAGGAAGCCATATTAGATTGTGCCAGGAAGCTACAAGAAGTGTTGTTCAGAGATCAACGAGTCTACATCTACCAGGACTTGGCTCCCGTTACCCTGAAAAAGCGCAAAGCGCTCAAGCCCATGACAGAGTGGCTCATTCACCACAAGATCCTATATCGCTGGACTTTCCCATTCGGCCTTTCGTTCCTTTACAAGGGAATCCGGATTACGATAAGGAGCCATGCTGACTTAGAGCAAGCTTTTCAGCACTTGGAGATTCCCAGTATGGATATCGAAAATTGGGACTTTATCCAAGATATCGCCTCCCTCCCAGAAGTTCCTAAACCAAACCCCTTTGAGCCCAGGATGACCCCAAAGGCCCATCGCCAGAAGAAGAAGGCTAACTCCCTAACACCTAGACGTCTATCCACGGACACCTTCTGATCTTTCCTCTCCATTTACAGCTGCCAATTTATGGAAGTATCCCGATGAGAAGTAAGAAGATGTGGATCCATACCTTTTGTCCATGAGTATAGTCACATTGGACTTCAGTTTATTTTCCTTGTTCCTCCCCTTCTTCTTCCCCCCCTCCCCCTCCTCCCTTCCCCCCCCCTCCCTCCCCGTCTCTTTCCTCTTACCAGGGCTATCCGTAAAGGTGGGCACGATGGAGAGAGGACTTAAGTCTATGACTTCATATAGTGCCAGGTTTGGCCTAACTCCACCTGTCCTCTCTTGCCTGTCACACACTAATCCTATTAGAATCGCCGGTAGCTCCAGAACTGGAGACAGGTTCTTTGGTCTGCCTCCTTGTTCTGGATCTGTTATAAAATGCTTTATTTGGTAAAGAAATGTCAGTTTTAGGGTTATCGACCCAATTTTCCGCCATTGATGATATTGCAGGTACACTGCTTATGTTTTTTGTTTCTTTTTTCTAGTTTCACAGTTTTTTGTGTAATTCCATCACCAGCAGGTCTTATGAGGCGGTTATTGGATTGCAATACGAACTTAAGGTCAGATCTACCCATGGTACTAAATATGTATTATTTATTCCTCTAGAGTTGAAACGTTTCTATTCACATACACTTTTTCTAGTGAGCTCGGCCTCTCCCGACGTCCCAGATGGCTGACCTTCGGATTGCCTCTTACAATGTGAAGGGGTTTAATTCCCCATCTAAAAGGAGGCAGATATTTGGGACGCTGAAGAGAGACGGAGCCACAGTGGTATTTCTTCAGGAAACACACCTGAAGTTTGGTCACTATCCTAACTTTACACACTCCTATTTTTCTCAATGGTACCATAGTGGCTCCAACTCATCCAACTCTAGAGGTGTGAGTATAGGTTTGCAAAAGAAAATTCAATTCCAGCTACTAGATCAATGCATAGATCCCGAGGGTAGATACTTAATGCTAAAAGGGAAAATTCTCCAGCATTTATATACTTTCATTAATGTGTATGTCCCAAATACCAAGCAAATTCCCTGGTTAACCCCTTAAGGACGCAGGGCGTATCGGTACGCCCTATTTCCCGAGTCCTTAAGGACTCAGGGCGTACCGGTACGTCCTAACTTGAAATCGGCATTCCGGCGCCCCAGGGGTTAATCGGAACGGGATTTCGGCTGAAATCATTCAGCCGGCATCCCGTAACAATGCAGGGGGGGGTCATTTGACCCCCCCGCATCGACGATCGCAGAAAACCGCAGGTCAATTCAGACCTGCGGTTTTCTGCGTTTCCGGTCCATTCGGGTGTCCTGTGACCCGATGAACCGGAAAAAGACTGCGATCGGTGGCGTAATTTTACACCACCTATCGCAGTCCGAGGATTTGGAGAGGCGGTGCTGGCCCTGGTGCTGAACGCCGCTGTCCAGGGTGCTGATTGGAGCAGGGGAGAGAGGCGCGAGATTCAAACTTCCTGCGCTCCTCTCTCCCCTCCTCTTCCTGTCCAGTACCCTGACCGTGCAGCACCGTCCAGAACGAGCTCCTGTGTCCCCACAATCGGCATCCATCACCCTCCTGCACCCATCGCCACCCAGGTAGGTTAGGGTCAGTGAGGGAGAGGCACCGTTAGGCAGGGAAAGAAGGGAAAAGTTAGTTAGAAAAAAAAAAAAAAAAAAACTTTTATTTCCAAACTTTCTTTGATCCATCCATCAGACCCCAGATCCCCCCCCCCCCCCCCCCCCCCCCAGACCCCCCCACCACCAGACCCCCACCCCACCCCCCTTCCCCACCACCAGCCCCCCACCACCAGCCCCCCCCCCCTCCCCTGACCACCAGCCCCCTTACCACCACTTTTTTTTTCTGCGTGCGCTGACTGGCCGGCACTTTTTAGCGTCCGTCCAGTGTTAGCGCATCGCCCGCCCCACCACCCCACCGACCGCTGATCAGCGTTGTACCGCTGATCAGCAAGTTTGAACTTTTTTTTTCCTAACACTTGCCCTTTCTTTTTTTGCCTTTTTTAGTACGCGAACACCCGTTGCCCCCACACACACGCACATATAATAAAGGTTTCCACACACGCACACATACACGCACACACACCCATGGCCCGCCGGATGTTCTCGGCCGAGGAGGCATACGCCCAGATTGCCTCCGACTCTGAGAGCCCCAGTGAGGATGAGGATGACCCCACGTTCCTTTTATCATCCGCATCCTCCTCATCATCATCTGATGACGATGAGCCACCAAGGCGGCGGAGACGCCGCCAGGCGGAGCCAGGGGCCCCACATGCTAGGGATCCTGTGGCCCACCCTAGTACGAGCCGCCCTGGGGTTCGTACTGGTTTCCCGGCCCACCAAATAAGTCCACCGGAGCCCCCTGCCGATGAACTTAGCTGGTGTCCCCCAGTGGACTTTGAGCCTGAGATTCCGGATTTTGCTGGCAATCCTGGAATCCAGATTCCCACAGTGGGGTTTACTGAAATAGACTATTTTAGTTTTTTTTTTCAGTAACCCACTGGTGAATCTGATGGTGGAGCAGACGAATCTGTACGCCCAACAGTTCGTCGCTCAAAACCCAGGCTCATTTTTGGCTAGACCCGGTGGCTGGACGCCGGTCAGTGCAGCCGAGATGAGGACATTTTGGGGCCTCGTGCTGCATATGGGTCTAGTCCAAAAACCCAGTGTCAGGCAATACTGGAGTGGGGACGTCCTATACCAGACCCCACTGTACAGTATGGTCATGACACGTCCCCGGTTTGAGGCCATCCGGAAATGTCTGCATTATTCCGATAATGCAGCATGTCCCCCCCGAAGTGATCCTGCCTATGACCGGCTGTACAAGATACGGCCGGTCATCGATCACTTTGGGGCCACATTTCAGCAGGCCTACGTACCTGGAAGGGAGGTCGCGGTTGATGAGTCTCTCGTTGCGTTCAAGGGGAGACTCAGTTTCCGCCAATATATTCCCACAAAGCGGGCGAGGTATGGCGTGAAGCTATACAAAATTTGTGAGAGTACCTCAGGGTACACTTACAAATTTCGTGTGTACGAGGGGCGAGATTCCCGGATTCAACCCCCAGAATGTCCCCCCACTCTGGGTGTTACCGGGAAACTCGTGTGGGACCTTATGTACCCACTGCTGGATAAGGGTTACCACTTGTACGTGGACAACTTTTATACCAGCATTCCCTTGTTCAGGTCCCTTGCCGCCAGATCCACGTTCGCTTGTGGGACCGTGCGGAAAAATCAACGCGGCCTCCCTGCCTACCCCCTCCAGGTACCTATCCCCAGGGGTGAGACCCGTGCACTTACCAGTGGAAACCTGTTGCTGGTCAGGTATAAGGACAAGAGGGATGTCCTTATGCTGTCCACAATCCACGGTAACGGCATCACCCCAGTCCCTGTGCGAGGTACCGCGGCAACGGTCCTCAAGCCCGATTGTATCGTCGCCTACAATCGGTATATGGGAGGAGTTGATCTCTCGGATCAAGTCCTCAAGCCATATAACGCCATGCGCAAAACCCGGGCATGGTACAAAAAAGTTGCGGTCTACTTGGTGCAGGTTGCCATGTACAACTCTTTTGTACTATCCCGAAGCGCTGGCAGCACAGGGACATTCCTCCAATTCTATGAGGCAGTCCTCAAGGACCTGATCTTTTCGGACCGGGAAAGAGCAGGCCGGAGTACCTCGGGAATTGGAGGCGCCCGGATCGTCCCTGGCCAACACTTTCCAGGTGTGGTCCCCCATACTGGAAAGAAGGGACGAACCCAAAAAAATTGCAGAGTGTGTCGCAGGAGGGGGATACGGAAGGACACCACCACTCAGTGCGACACTTGCCCCGATCATCCGGGCCTCTGCGTTATCGATTGCTTCAGGGAGTATGACACTTCCATGGAGTACGAAATTTTTATAATCCCCAACAGTCCACTAGAGAACATAAAAAACTATGGCTCTCAGACTTTGGAGACACGGAAACATTTTTTTTTTCCCAAAAAAATATTAGTTTTAGTGCAGGCATCCTCAAACTGCGGCCCTCCAGATGTTGTAAAACTATAACTCCCAGCATGCCCAGACAACCTACAGCCATCAGCAGGGCATGGTGGGAATTGTAGTTTTACAACATCTGGAGGGCCGCAGTTTTTAGGATGCCTGCTTAGTGTCTCCAAAGTCTGAGAACCATACATATTGGGCATCGTCGCGTGCGTAAAAGTCGTCGCTATAAAAATAACTTTTGCCCAAACGCCTCGGATGAACGGTGTTAAAAATATAAAATAAAAACGGTGCCAAAACACTCATTTTTGGGCAAAATTTCCATTTGAATCCTTTTTGCCGGTAATAAAGCAAGGGTTAACCGCCAAACAAAACTCAATATTTATGGCCCTGATTCTGTAGTTTGCAGAAACACCCCATATGTGGTCGTAAATGGCTATATAGCCGCACGGCAGGGCATAGAACGAAGGGAACTCCATATGGTTTCTAGAAGGCAGATTTTGATGGACAGTTTTTTTTTTGACACCATGTCCCATTAGAAGCCCCCCCTGATGTAGCCTAGACTAGAAACTCCAAAAAAGTGACCCCATCTAAGAAACTACACCCCTCAAGGTATTCAAAAGTTACTTTACAAACTATGTTAACCCTTTAGGTGTTCCACAAAACTAAATAGCGAATGTAGAAACAATTTTAGAATTTTTTTTTTGTTACATTGCCTCAAAAAAGAGTAATATAGAGCAACCAAAAATCATATTTACCCCTAAAATAGTCCCAAAACAACAACCACCTTATCCCGTAGTTTCCTAGATGGGGTCACTTTTGTGGAGTTTCTACTCTAGGGGTGCATCAGGGGGCTTGAAAGGGTACATGGTGTAAATAAACCAGTCCAGCAAAATCTGCCTTCCAAAAACCATATGACGTTCCCCTTCTTCTATGTCCTGCCGTTTAGCCAAATAGTAGTTTACGACCACATATGGGGTGTTTCTGCAAACTACAGAATCGGGGCAACCCATTTTGAGTTTTGTTTGGCAGTTAACCCTTGTTTTACTCCTGGAAAAAATTGATTATTTTGGAAAATTTTCCAAAAAATAGAAATTTCAAAATTGTTTCTCCATCTGCCATCAACTCTTGTGGAACACCTAAAGGGTTAACAAAGTTTGTAAACCCAGTTTTGAATACCTTGAGGGGTGTACTTTCTTAGATGGAGTCACTTTTTTGAAATTTCTATTCTAGGGGTGCAACAGGGGGCTTCAAATGGGACATGGTATAAACAAAACCAGTCCTGCAAAATCTGCCTTCCAAAACCCATATGGTGTTCCCCTCCTTCTATGTGCTCCCGTTCGGCCAAACAGTAGTTTACGACCACATATGGGGTGTTTCTGCAAACTACAGAATCGGGGCAACCCATTTTGAGTTTTGTTTGGCAGTTAACCCTTGTTTTACTCCTGGAAAAAATTGATTATATTGGAAAATTTTCCAAAAAATAGAAATTTCTAAATTGTTTCTCCATCTGCCATCAACTCTTGTGGAACACCTAAAGGGTTAACAAAGTTTGTAAACCCAGTTTTGAATACCTTGAGGGGTGTACTTTCTTAGATGGAGTCACTTTTTTGAAATTTCTATTCTAGGGGTGCAACAGGGGGCTTCAAATGGGACATGGTATAAACAAAACCAGTCCTGCAAAATCTGCCTTCCAAAACCCATATGGTGTTCCCCTCCTTCTATGTGCTCCCGTTCGGCCAAACAGTAGTTTACGACCACATATGGGGTGTTTCTGCAAACTACAGAATCAGGGCAACCCATTTTGAGTTTTGTTTGGCAGTTAACCCTTGTTTTACTCCTGGAAAAAATTGATTATATTGGAAATTTTTCCAAAAAATAGAAATTTCAAAATTGTTTCTCCATCTGCCATCAACTCTTGTGGAACACCTAAAGGGTTAACAAAGTTTGTAAACCCAGTTTTGAATACCTTGAGGGGTGTACTTTCTTAGATGGAGTCACTTTTTTGAAATTTCTATTCTAGGGGTGCAACAGGGGGCTTCAAATGGGACATGGTATAAACAAAACCAGTCCTGCAAAATCTGCCTTCCAAAACCCATATGGTGTTCCCCTCCTTCTATGTGCTCCCGTTCGGCCAAACAGTAGTTTACGACCACATATGGGGTGTTTCTGCAAACTACAGAATCGGGGCAACCCATTTTGAGTTTTGTTAGGCAGTTAACCCTTGTTTTACTACTGGAAAAAATTGATTATATTGGAAAATTTTCCAAAAAATATAAATTTCAAAATTGTTTCTCCATCTGCCATTAACTCTTGTGGAAGACCTAAAGGGTTAATAAAGTTTGAAAAAACAGTTTTGAATACCTTGAGGGGTGTAGTTTCTAGAATGGGGTCATTTTTGGGAGGTTTCTATTATCTAAGCCTCACAATATGACTTCAAACCTGAACTGGTCCATAAAAAGTGGGATTTTGAAGATTTCAGAAAATTTCAAAATTTGCTTCTAAACTTCTAAGCCTTGTAACATCCCCAAAAAATAAAATATCATTCCCAAAATGCTACAAACATGAAGTAGACATATGGGGAATGTAAAATCATCACAATTTTTGGGGGTATTACTATGTATTACAGAAGTAGAGAAACTGAAAGTTGGAAATTTCCTAATTTTTCAAAATTTTTGGTAAAAATTGTATTTTTTTATGCAAAAAAATTAACTTTTTTGACCCAATTTTAGCAGTGTCATGAAGTACAATATGTGACGAAAAAACAATCTCAGAACGGCCTGGGTAAGTCAAAGCGTTTTAAAGTTATCAGCACTTAAAGTGACAGTGGTCAGATTTGCAAAAAATGGCCAAGTCCTTAAGGTGAAATAGGGCCGAGTCCTTAAGGGGTTAAAAGATATACTAGATAAAATTAGCACATTTAGAGCACATTTACTCTTGTGCTAGGTGGCGACTTTAATCTGGTATTAAACCCCCTCTTAGACTCCTCCTCAGGGAAATCCGCCCACTCCCAATCCGCCATTCGCTCTTTGACCTCTAAATTATGGAAGGCTCATCTTATAGATGTTTGGCGTACTTTCCACCCGGACACTAAGGACTATACCTACTATTCATCAGTTCATGGCTCTTACCAGCGCCTGGATTATATTTTTATATCAAAAGACCACCTTCAATATTGCAAAGAGGCGAATATAGGAAACATCCTCCTATCTGACCACTCCCCTACTTTTGTGTCGTTCTCCACCCTGAAGAAAAACAAATCCTGGAGATTTAATGAACAATTATTAGGGAATCCAGAAGCTAAATCTAAAATACAAACAGCTCTAAAGGACTACTTCCAATTAAACATTTCTCCTGAAATCTCACCCCAGACCCTATGGGATGCTCATAAGGCGTATGTGAGAGGCCAGTGCATCAGCATAGGGGCCCACCTCAAGAAAATTAGGAATCAACACATTGAGGATCTCCATGAGAAAATTAACCGTTTAGAGAAAACTCATAAAATCTCCCTACTTAAATCTCACTTAGATGAGCTAAACAATTATAGGCATTCTCTCAAAAACTTATTAAATTCTCAATCGGCGAAATACTATCTTAATTCACAGCATAAGATCTTTGCTCATGGTAACAAAGCCTCTAAATTTGTTATTCAGAGGGTTAAAATGAGGAAGTCAAATAATTTTGTGCATAAACTTACAAATGCCTCAGGGTTGCCCATTTTTGACTCAAACCAAATTGCAGCACAATTTAGAGACTTCTATGAATCCCTTTATAATCTTGAAGAATCCCCCCATTCAATCATTTTGTCAGAGCCCTTGCCATCCCCCTCCTCCTTTTTGGAGAAGCTGCAACTCCCTTCTCTCTCAGAGGAGGACAAAAAACTCTTGGCCTCACCTTTTACCTCAGACGAACTTATGGAGGCT
Source organism: Bufo bufo (assembly GCF_905171765.1). Classification (NCBI taxonomy): domain Eukaryota; kingdom Metazoa; phylum Chordata; class Amphibia; order Anura; family Bufonidae; genus Bufo; species Bufo bufo. Next base: position 693,461,322 of record NC_053389.1, read on the forward strand.
ATCCATAACTCTCCTAAGGGTAAAAGCCCAGGCCCAGATGGTCTCCCTATCTCTTACTAGTCCACATTCCAAGACACCCTTATACCACATCTGATCCTGATCTACAATTTATCCCTAAATAACAACCCTCTGTCTAGAGACATGACTAAAGCCCATATAATTTTGATCCCAAAAGAAGGTAAGGACCCTACACTCTGCTCCAACTATAGGCCCATCTCTCTCCTTAACATAGACCTTAAATTACTGGCTAAAATATTGGATAATCGATTAGCCTCTATACTCCTATCCCTGATCCATAGAGATCAGACAGGCTTTGTTAGGGGGAGAGAGGGCAAGGACAATACTGCTAGAGTTCTCAACATTATTTTCTATGCTAAAAAGAAATCTCTGCCCCTTGTCCTTCTCAGTACAGATGCTGAGAAGGCATTTGACAGAGTCAAATGGTCATTCATGAAATCTGATCTGTCTTCACAAAAATTCCCTGACCCCTTCCTATCAGCTATAGATGCCATGTACTCTAATGCCTCAGCTGTGATCTCCATCAACGACACCATTTCTTCCCCTTTCCAGATAAGCAATAGATGCCATGTACTCTAATGCCTCAGCTGTGATCTCCATCAACGACACCATTTCTTCCCCTTTCCAGATAAGCAATGGCACTCGGCAAGGGTGCCCCCTTTCCCCTCTCCTCTTTGTATTAATTATGGAGCCCCTCTTACAAACTATCAGACTAGACAAAGAAATTAAAGGAGTGAAGCTCGGGGACCAGGAACACAAGACAGCGGCATTCGCTGACGATTTGTTGATCATGATTAGCAATCCAAGCATCGCACTCCCTAAAATCTACCAACATATAGAAACATTTAGTAAGTTCTCCAACTTCAAGATTAACCATAGTAAATCTTTAATTATACACACTGGCCTTTCTAGCTTCTTCCAAAAATCCAGTTTGGAACAAAACTCCCCCTTTAACTGGTCTCTTCCTCACCTAACATATTTGGGTATCAAAATAAGTAATGATGCCTCCAAACTTTTTGCTTTAAACTATATCCCTCTATTGAACCATATCTCTGATACCCTTAAAAACCTTGACCTCCCAATACTCTCCTGGTTTGGTAGGAAAAACATTCTCACTTCCTTAGTCTTACCTAAATTAACATACTTACTACAGGTCCTCCCTATCCCAATACCATCCTCATACTACGCCTCTTTTAGATCACTATTCAGCTCCTTCATTTGGAACAAAAAAAAAGCATGCCTCTCCTATAAGGCCCTGAATAGACCTAAGTCATTAGGTGGTATAGCCCTTCCGGACCCGGAATTGTACGGTAAAGCTGTTCTTATCTCCAGACTGGTGGATTGGTTGAGGGCCCCTCCTCATAAATCCTGGGTTCAGATAGAACAATCTCTGGTTAAATCCTCCTTCAGAGCTCTCCTCTTAGGTCGCAAATGCCTCCCCCCTACGCCTCAGGATGCAACCCCCCTGATTAAAGCCACGATTAATACCTGGAAATGGCTCCAGTCCACACACTACCAGGTTCTCTTCCCTACGCCACTTCTCCAGGTACGAGATGTCCTACAAATAGCTCCCAAGGCTCTCCTTGACAGCTCACCCTTATACCTTAGAGACTCCTTCATATTTCTGAGATATTTATTCCAAGACAATACACCCTTGTCACTAAGTGGGCTAAGGGAAAGCCTTTCAATCTCCCCTTCACTTACCCTCAAGAGCCCACTATATTTCCTTAAGGCATACATATCTCAACATATCTCCTTTGGAGATCTAATGAGACCGCTGGGTTGGTTTGAAAGTCTGTTTAGCAGCTCGCAAGACCCTCCAAAGGTGATATCACAACTCTACAGAAGATTTATATCCCCCGGGGCAAGGCTTGCGCCGGATGAAGATGGTCGCATAGCTCTGTGCTCTGTAAAGAGATTCGTCCCTAACGCCAGCTAAAACAAGCTTATAGAGGCAGAGATGGTGAAGATCGGGAATGCCAGGCACAGTGACTCCCCAGCTCCCTCCAAAATACAGATTGCTGGGGGAGACATGGAGAAATTCCTAAAGAAAGCCGCCGCAACGGTTGCTGCCAGGGAGCCCAAGATGGCGCCGACATCACAGGCTAAAGCACCGAAGCGCGCTCCTGCACAGTCAGATGTGGAGAGTGACTAAGACGACGCACAAGCCAGCTCTGACCTGCCGGTCACAAGAAAATACCTTGACCGTGCTCTGGGCAGGATAATGGAGCCGATCCTGGCGGAATTGTCAGCATGCAG
>NC_053389.1:693463798-693529774 GCF_905171765.1 Bufo bufo
TATAATGTGATGGAAAAATGAATCCATCCAGCAAAGTAAGCAATATGGATAATAACAATATATTAGTAAGTGGCTGGTATTAACTTTCTCTACATGACCAGCGTATTGTCGAGGCGTTTTACCTCACACTCTCCCCTCCTTTACCAATAAAGACACAACTCCTCCGGTGGATTTTATTGGCCACAGCAGCCATTTTATTGATAATAATAATTTAAGCATAAATAACATATAACATAACCAATCCAAGGCCTTCCTACCTGAAGGCCCAAGAAAAACTTCCCCAGGACACAGAGAAAACATGCCCAGCACGGAGAGGGTCCTTGGAGCCCCGTAAAAACCTGACGGGTAACAGCCCGCTCCCTCAATTAAATTACCTCCAGCCGATAAACGCCAGCTCTGAGGCAGAACCGGTAACCATGGGCAACAACCGTGGGGCAGATACCCGCCATATCACACCCCAACATCCAATACCTGGGGAGTCCAGAGCCCCTTTGGCTCCCTCCCCACCACGCCAGAGCCACCATAACCACCAACTCCAAGGACCCACCCCCGCCACGACCCAAGGGGGTGACGCCTCACATCCTTGCGTCCCGCCACACCCACAGAGCCACCTCAATTCCATCCTGTACACCTGAACACCACAGGTCGATACCCACCGCATTCAAATGAATCCCATCCGCCCTCCAGAACTCCCCCTCTCCCGCCTCCAGCTCCCTATGCCGGACCGCAACACCGCCATTCCTCACCACGAAACGGCCCACCGCCCTATTAACCTTTATCCGGGCTTTGTTCAACCTCTCTACCGACCTAGCATCCCTCCAATGCTTACGCGGCACCATATCCGACCAGACCGTAACCATACCAGGACACTGAGCCCACAGATGCAGAAAATTGAACTTTATGTCCTTCGTAATCTCTCAAAAAGGGCGTCCCCCCAAATTGTTACCCCCTACATGTAACACCAAAACCCCGGATACGAATCTAACCTGGTAAAATTGTAAAATTTGTGAAGAACCCGGCTCCACAACATACCTCTAATCCCCAACCAACGAAACACCGCCATCTCTCTAGATAAGCCCAACTGCCTTCCATCTGGCCTGACCGCTGCTTGCAACGCTCCCCAAAAACACGTACGAGTGCCCCATAATCCACACCAGGCACGCCGCACCACCTGCAAGAAGCACAAAACCTAACCTAACATAGGACCGGAACCACAGTGACTCCCATCGCGCAATGCGACGGATGGCCTCCTCATTCAATCCTCTGCAAGCCGCCTCGGTGGCAGCACCGATCCGGAATTAATACCCCCCAAACAATGCTGGGTCCCTGCCCAGCCCTTTTAAACAGGCTTGGAATACCGCAATAAACTGGAATCTAGAAAGGCAGGACCCGTCGCCATGCACCAGCAAGGGTCCGCCCCCCCACCCTCCTGCCCACAAAAATTCCTAAGACACCGAACTGGGCATGAATCCGACCCCGCCAACTGATATAAAACCAACCGACAACCCTGGCCCAACTGATCCGTCTTCGACCGCCGAATAACAAACTCCACCCTGTCCTGAAATAAAACCACGTCCTCTCCCTGAAGTCCCCCTGCTCTGCACTTACTCAGGCTAACCAATTCTCCAATGCGCAACGCACCAATGAAAGCCAACAAAAAAGCCAACTTAAACAGCTTAACTTCACTAACTGATACACAGACCTTTCCCAACTGCTCCAACATATCCCCTAACATCTCGAAGGAAACCGGCCTGTGCCGATCCCCACCCGGTGCCCGCCTCCTCCAATCCTTCAAAGCCTGCAATACCCAAAATGATTTAGTCACATCCACTATATCCCGACACTTACAATCAAAAGCCACCCCTGCCATAAACTTATTTATTCTGGACACTGACCATCCCTCCTGTAACAGTCATGTCCACACACACACAGGGGGAAGGATAGTGACCACTGTGCTCGACCCTCACCCCTGGCCCTGCCTACTTGCCTCACGAGTCCTGATGACATGGGAAAACTGGACGACAGTCCCTTACTTAGGATATGTGCAGGGAAGACAGGCAAGACAAAATATGGAACGTAAACAGACCGGGTCAGAACCAAGAGAGCTACGCAGTACAAAGGGATAAGCAAACAATGGTCAGGAGAAGCCGTGGTCAAATACCAGGAGAGTAGAGAAGTACCAGAGGAGTCTGCAAAAAGTAGTCAGGTGGGAGCCGAGGTCACAATACCAGGAGGGATGCGCAGTACAGGAGGAGCAAACAAAGGATCGTCAGGGAACAGGATCAGGTGAGTATTCAGTAGTCCAACAAATAGCCATGAACCTAGAACTAACAGGCAACCTGTGGCCATCAGGCTGCCTGTATTTATAGTGGGGTCTGAGGGTCATGTGACGTGGCCAGCGTCACATGACCGACAGACAGACAAGTCGAGCACCGAGTGATCAGCTTGGCGCTCAAGGCAGACCTAGGAGCAGGGAGCCTCCCAGCTAGCAAAGCCGCCCTGGGAACGAGGCCAAACACAGATCCTCACTCCCGAAGCTAAGCAACAGGTCTGCGGCTGATGGGAGACCGAGTGCGCCTTTGGCGCCCCGTGACAGTATCCCCCCCTTTTACGAGGGGCCACCGGATCCAAGACTTTAGGCGATGGCCTATCAGGGTGTTCTAAATGAAATTTTCGAACAAGTCTAGGAGCATGAACCTCCCTGGCGGGTACCCAAGATATCTCTTCGGGTCCATACCCCTTCCAGTGAATCAGGTACTGTAAGAAATTACGCACTCTCCTGACATCCACTATCTTAGACACCACATATTCGACAGCATCACTAACAAGAACCGGCGGAGGCGAGGCTTTCAACGGTACAACAGGTTCAAAATACTTTTTAAGTAGAGATTTATGAAATACATTATGAATGTGGACAACTCGGGCAGCTCCAACTTAAACGATACCGGATTAATCACCTCCATGATCTTATACGGTCCAATAAAACGAGGAGCAAATTTTCTAGAAGCTACCTTGAGAGAAAGATTCTTGGAGGACAACAATACTTTATCCCCAACCTGAAAGTTCACCCCCCTTGAACGTCTCCAATCGGCCTTGAGTTTTTGAGAACTTTGAGCCTTTTCTAGGTTCGATTGAACCCGGGCCCAAACTGTGCACAGTTCGGAGGAGAGTTTATCCGCTTCAGGGTTAGAGGAGGAGACGGACGACCCAGAATGAAAACGGGGATGAAAACCATGGTTACAAAAGAAAGGGGAGACCCCAGCAGAAGAATTGACATGGTTATTCAAAGCAAATTCAGCCAATGGAAGGAATTTGACCCATAATTGCTGGTCATCAGCAAAATCCAACCTCAAGAATTGTTCCACAGACTGATTAAGGCGTTCAGTCTGCCCATTACTCTCAGGATGGTAGGCGGAAGAAAAAGACAATGAAATTTTACATCTTTGACAGAAGGCCCTCCAGAATTTGGACACAAACTGCACACACCTGTCAGAAACAATATTTTCCGGGATGCCATGTAAACAAACAATCTCTCTCACAAAAATAGAGGCCAGGGTTTTTGCATTCGGAAGTTTAGACAGGGGAATGAAATGAACCATCTTGCTAAACCTATCGACCACTACCCAAACCACAGTCTTACCCTCCGCCAGCGGTAGGTCAGTTATAAAGTCCATTGCGATATGGGACCAGGGTCTACTGGGAATGGGAAAGGGTCGTAGGTTACCAGCAGGGCGAGTCCTAGGTGTCTTAGACCTGGCACAAACTTCACAGTCTGACACGTAGGACTTGACATCCCTGGTAAGTGTGGGCCACCAATAAGATCTAGAAACCAGATCCTTAGTGCTCTCAAAACCCGGATGTCCACAAAAGGCAGAATCGTGACATTCCCCCAACAGCTGTAGACGAAATTGTACGGGAACAAACAACTTATCTGTTGGGGTGGATGCCGGTGCCAAATGTTGTTCAGCCTTAATGCGAGCCGAGATATCCTGGGTTAGAGCCGCTAGGAAGATGTTTGCTGGTAGGATGGATTCAGGCGGTGCCTCAGTGGTTTGAAAAGCATAGAAGCTCCGAGATAATGCGTCTGCCTTCACATTTTTACTTCCCGGCCGGATCGTAATGTAGAAATCAAAACGGGTAAAAAAACAGAGCCCATCAGGCTTGCCGGAGATTCAACCTCTTAGCAGACTCGAGAAACATTAGGTTTTTATGGTCAGTGACAACAGTTACCGGATGCTATGCCCCCTCCAAAAAATGCCTCCACTCCTCAAATGCCCATTTAATAGTCAGCAGCTCCCTATTCCCTATGTCGTAGTTTCTCTCCGTGGAAGAGAATTTCCTAGAGAAGAAGGCACACGGTCTCAGGTTAGTAAGGCTAGCAGGACCTTGTGAAAGGACTGCTCCTGTGCCGTCCTCGGACGCATCCACCTACACAATAAAGGGTCTCTCCTGATCATAAAGGGTCTCTCCTGATCTCTCCTGGGAGCGCTACTGAATGCCTTTTTTAATGTTTCAAATGAAGAAATGGCCTTGGTAGACCAATTCTCGAAATCCGCCCCTTTCTTAGTAAGGTCGGTCAATGGTTTAGCAATTACAGAAAAAATAATGATAAATTTTCGATAGTAATTAGCGAAACCCAAAAACCGTTGTAAGGCCTTTAAGTATGAAGGCCTTACCCATTCCTTAATAGTGCTGAGCGCAAATATTCGAATAGCAAATTTTTTTTGCGAATATCGGCACTTCGCTAATTCGCGAATATTTCAAATATAGTACTATAAATTCGCTATTTAGAATATTCTTTTTTTTTTTTTTATATTGTTATATTTTTTTCTTTCCCACTTCCCAAAAGTAGTTCTTACCTGTCCTGAGGATTCCTGGCTTCCTGGCTGCTCCAGTCAGTGCCCGTTGCCGCTTCTGCCGACTTCCGTGCTCATGGAGCGTCCCCATCACCATGGGAACGCCTCCATACTAGAATGTACTGTCGGATGTGAGAATTAAGTTAAAATCGCAATGCGATTATTATAACTTGAAGTAATCGCATTGCGATTTCAACTTAGACCTGGTTTATTATGGTTGGCTTGGTAGAATTTGCAAAGATGGCGAATATGACGAATGTATTCGTCATATTCCTCAAAATTAAGATAACGAAGTATTCTCCATCTTCCTTTTATCTTCATATTCGTCAACTTCGCTAATTCTAGCAATCAAATAGGAAAGTTGTCTATAGAGACAGCTGTGTTTAATTCGCTATGTGATTATATTACTTAGCTTTTTTTAAAATAAATAGAATAATTATAATAATTATCAAGTATTATAATTATTTTATTTATTTAAAAAAAATTATTGCATAGCGAATTAAAAACTTAGCGAAGTTGACGAATATGGAGCTAAAACAAAGATGGAGAATACTTTATCTTTGTTTTGAGGAATATGATGAATACATTCGTCATATTCGCTAATTCTACCAAGCCAACCATAATAAACCAGGTCTAAGTTGAAATCGCAATGTGATTACTTCAAGTTATATTAATCAAATTGCGTTTTCAACTTAGAGCTGTGTTTCTAATCGGTCAGCTTGCTAGAATTAACGAAGTTAACGAATATGGAATATAGCAGTGCTAAGTTGAAATCGCAATTAGATTAATATAACTTGAAGTAATCGCATTGCGATTTCAACTTAGACCTGGTTTACTATTGTTGGCTTGGTAGAATTAGCGAACATGGCGAAGATGACGAAGATGACGAATGTATTCGTCATATTCCTCAAAACGAAGATAACGAAGTATTCTCCATCTTCGTTTTAGCTCCATATTCGTCAACTTCGCTAATTCTAGCAATCAAATAGGAAAGTTGACTAGAGACAGCTAAGTTTTTATTTGCTATGCGATAATATTACTTTGCATTTTTCAAAATAAATAAAATAATTATAATACTTGATAAATATTATAATTATTCTATTTATTTAAAAAAAAGCAAAGTAATATAATTGCATAGCGAATTAAACACAGCTGTCTCTATAGTCAACTTTCCTATTTGATTGCTAAAATTAGCGAAGTTGACAAAAATGGAGCTAAAATGAAGATGGAGAATACTTAGTTATCTTCGTTTTGAGGAATATGACGAATACATTCGTCATATTCGTCATCTTCGCTAATTCTAGATATCAAACCAATAGGAAAGTTACCTTAAGTTAAAATCGCAATACGCGATTATTTAAATCGCATATTAATCGCGATAACTAGAATAATGACGAATATTCGATTTCGACGAATATGAGACGAATATTCAAGCGAATATTCGCGAATTTCGTCGAAATCGAATATGGCTCATCACTATTCCGTAATTGCCAAAACCTTACCAGGATCCATCTTAAAGGTGTGAGGAGTCAGAACATGCCCTAGAAACAGTATCTCCTGTACACCAAAGACACATTTCTCTTGCTTAGTGGATAGCTGGTTCTCCCTCAACACCTCTAATACTTGTTTGACATGAGACACATGAGATTCGAAATCAGGAGAGAATTTCAAAATGTCGTCAAGATAGACAATAATAAATTTACCTAAGAACTCCCTAAGAATATTGTTCATTAAGTTTTGGAACACAGCTGGGGCATTGCTGAGTCCAAAAGGCATCACCTGATATTCAAAGTGTCCTATCGGAGTATTGAACGCTGTCTTCCATTCGTCTCCCTCCTTGATTCGGATTAGATTGTATGCCTCTTTCAGGTCAATCTTGGAAAACTAGGTTGCCCCCAGAACCTGGTTAAATAAATCCGGAATCAATGGGAGAGAGTATATATTTTGGACAGTGATTTTATTTAGTCTCCGGTAATCAATACAAGGCCTAAGACCACCATCCTTCTTCTTAACAAAGAAAAACCCTGCTCCCATAGGAGAGACTGAAGGTCTAATATGCCCTTTAGCAAGGCTCTCCTTAATATAATTTTCCATAGCCTTGCGTTCTGGCTTAGAAAGATTATAAATTCACCCCTTTAGGAAATTTGGCACCCTCTATTAGCTCTATGGCGCAATCATAAGGTCTATGGGGGGTAGAACCTCTGGAGTAGGGGATGAGAATACATCAGAATATTCCTTAATAACTGACGGTAATGTATTAGACCTTACTGAAACCCCAGCCTGGACCACGGACAAGCATGAGTCACACTTAGGTCCCCATTTCACCAACTCTCCTTTGGACCAATCTATTGTGGGATAATGTAAACGGAGCCAAGGCAACCCTAGTACCACCTCAACCGGTAGGTTCTCCAGGACTAAAAGAGAACATCTCTCAGAGTGGCACACACCCACGGTTAGAGAAATTTCAGAGGTACATGTCCTCACTGCACCACCAATCAGGGGAGTAGCATCAATAGCCATGACCTGGATAGGTGTAGGTAAAGCAAACATTGGAATACCCAATTTACTAGCATATTCAAAGTCAATAAAGCTGGCCGCTGAACCGGAATCAATAAAGGCCTTACCCGGCCACTTATTAACCTCCAGAGAAATTGTTATGGGTACCAAAATCTTACATTTAGAAAAATCAGGGTGTACCTGGTCTTTAGGTTGTCTTGCCTTAGGAGACTTGTCAGAGAGGACCCTCTTAGGGCACTTGCTGATCCAAGGCCAGGATCTCCACAGTAGAAGCACTCTCCGCGTCTGCGACGAAGATTACTCTGGGTCATGCCAACCTGCATGGGTTCCTCGGTGGAGACCTCAGTGTTGTCCCTGGAAAAGTCCTCTGGCTGGACCACCATCTGAGAACAGAACTGTCGTTCTTGTCGTCTCTCTCTAACTCGTCGGTCAAGTCGGACAACTAGGGTCATCATCTCCTCTAAGGTCTCTGGAATTTGATAACTGACTAATAGATCTTTTAAATTATCAGACAGACCAGACCTAAACTGACTCTTTAGGGCTGGTTCATTCCATCATAAGGGGACACACCACCGTCTGAATTGGGTGCAATACTCCTCGCAGGGAGATGGCCCTGAACCAGTGCCCTAAGAGCCGTCTCAGCTACCAGGGCCCTGTCTGGTTCGTCATAGAGGGTACCCAGGGCCTGAAAAAAAACCTCCACAGAAGTTAGACAACTGGCCGTAGGAGGTAACGAGAATGCCCAGTCCTGGGGATCACCCTGTAGTAGAGAAATGATAATACCCACGCGTTGGCTCTCGGGACCGGAGGACACGGTGCGCAAACGGAAGTAGAGTTTGCAACTCTCCTTAACTCCTTAAGGACACAGCCTTATTTCACCTTAAGGACCAGGCCATTTTTTGCAAATCTGACCAGTGTCACTTTAATTGGTGATAACTTTAAAACGCTTTGACTTATCCAGGCCATTCTGAGATTGTTTTTTCGTCACATATTGTACTTCATGACAGTAGTAAAATGGAGTAAAAAATTATAATTTTTATTTATAAAAAAATACCAAATTTGCCAAAAATTTAGAAAAATTAGCAAATTTCCAAGTTTCAATTTCTCTACTTCTATAATACATAGTAATACCTACAAAAATAGTTATTACTTTACATTCCCCATATGTCACCTTTATGTTAGGATCATTTTGGTAATGACATTTTATTTTTGGGGGACGTTACAAGGCTTAGAAGTTTAGTAGTAAATCTTGAAATTTCTCAGAAGTTTTCAAAAACCAACTTTTTAAGGACCAATTCAGGTCTGAAGTCACTTTGTGAGGCTTACATAATAGAAACCACCCAAAAATGACCCCATTCTAGAAACTACACCCCTAAAGGCATTCAAAACTGATTTTACAAACGTTGTTAACCCTTTAGGTGTTCCACAAGAATTAATGGAAAATAGAGATACAATTTCAAAATTTCACTTTTTTGGCAGATTTTTCATTTTAATATTTTTTTTTCCAGTTACAAAGCAAGGGTTAACAGCCAAACAAAACTCAATATTTATGGCCCTGATTCTGAAGTTTACAGAAACACCCCATATGTGGTTGTAAACTGCTGTATGGGCACACGGCAGGGCGCAGAAGGAAAGGAATGCCATACGGTTTTTGGAAGGCAGATTTTGCTAACTGTTTTTTTTGACACCATGTCCCATTTGAAGCCCCCCTGATTCACCCCTAGAGTAGAAACTCCATAAAAGTGACCCCATCTAAAAAACTGTATAATATTTACAAATGCCTATCTTGGCAGTGAAACCTATCTTGACCCAGGTGTTAAAACTTCACTTTTAATGAAATAATTTAAAAGTATATAGTATATTAAATTATTTCATTAAAAGTGAAGTTTTAACACCTGGGTCAAGATAGGTTTCACTGCCAAGATAGGCATTTGTAAATATTATACAGTAAATTAACCTTACCCAGGCTGGTCCCAATACAGATATATTCCCATCTAAAAAACTACACCCTTCAAGGTATTTAAAACTGATTTTACAAACATCATTAACCCTTTAGGTGTTCCACAAGAATTAATGGAAAATAGAGATACAATTTAAAAATTTCACATTTTTGGCAGATTTTCCATTTCAATATTTTTTTTTCCAGTTACAAAGCAAGGGTTAACAGCCAAACAAAACTCTAAATTTATGGCCCTGATTCTGTAGTTTACAGAAACACCCCATATGTGGTCGTAAACTGCTGTACGGGCACATGGCAGGGAGCAGAAGGAAAGGAATGCCATAAGGTTTTTGGAAGGCAGATTTTGCTGAACTGTTTTTTTTTATACCATGTCCGATTTGAAGCCCCCCTGATGCACCCCTAGAGTATAAAATCCCCAAAAGTGACCCCATTTTAGAAACTACGGGATAGGGTGGAAGTTTTGAAGGTACTAGTTTAGGGTACATATGATTTTTGGTTGCTCTATATTACACTTTGTGAGGCAAGGTAACAAGAAATAGCTGTTTTCTCACCGTTTTTTTTTTTTGTTATTTATAACATTCATCTGACAGGTTAGATCATGTGGTATTTTTATAGAGCAGGTTGTCACGGATGCGGCGATACCTAATATGTATACAATATTTTTATTTATGTAAGTTTTACACAAAGATTTCATTTTCGTGTCTCCATAGTCTGAGAGCCATAGTTTTTTCAGTTTTTGGGCGATTATCTTAGGTAGGGTCTAATTTTTTGCGGGATGAGATGACGGTTTTATTGGCACTATTTTGGGGTGCATATGACTTTTTGATTGCTTGCTATTACACTTTTTGTGATGTAAGATGACAAAAAATGGTTTTTATTTTTATTTTTTTGCGGTGTTCATCTGAGGGGTTAGGTCACATGATATTTTTATAGAGTAACTTATTACTGACGCGGCGATACCTAATATGTATACTTTTTTTTTTTATGTAAGTTTTACACAATGATATCATTTTTTAAACAAAAAAAATCATGTTTTAGTGTCTCCATATTCTGAGAGCCATAGTTTTTTTCAGTTTTTGGGCGATTATCTTGGGTGGGTATGATTTTTGCGGGATGAGATGACGGTTTTATTGGCACTATTTTGGGGTGCATATGACTTTTTGATCGCTTGCTATTACACTTTTTGTGATGTAAGGTGACAAAAAATTATTTAGCACAATTTTTATTTTTTATTTTTTACGGTGTTCATCTGAGGGGTTAGGTCATATGATGTTTTTATAGAGCCGGTCGATACGGATGCGGCGATACCTAATATGTATACATTTTTTTTTATTTATGTAAGTTTTACACAATAATATCATTTTAAAAAAAAATAAAAAATCATGTTTTAGTGTCTCCATATTCTGAGAGCCATAGTTTTTTAAGTTTTTGGGCGATTATCTTAGGTAGGGTCTCATTTTTTGCGGGATGAGATGACGGTTCGATTGGCACTATTTTGGGGTGTATATGACTTTTTGATCGCTTGCTATTAAACTTTTTGTGATGTAAGGTGACAAAAAATGGTTTATTTAGCACAGTTTTTTTTTGTTTTTTTTTACGGTATTCATCTAAGGGGTTAGGTCCTGTGATATTGTTATAGATCCAGTCGATACGGACGCGGTGATACCTAATATGTATGCTTTTTTTTTATTTATGTAAGTTTTACACAATAACAGCTTTTTTAAATAAAAATGAAATTATGTTTTAGTGTCTCCATATTCTGAGCCATATTTTATTTATATTTTTTGGGCGATTGTCTCAGGTAGGGGCTAATTATTTGCGGGATTAGGTTACGGTTAGATTGGTACTATTTTAATTGGGATACGCCTTTTTGATCGCTTGCTGTTGTACTTTTTGTGATGTAAGGAGACCAAAAAAATGGTTTATTTAGCACAGTTTTTATTTTTTATTTTTTACGGTGTTCATCTGAGGGGTTAGGTCATGTGATATGTTTATAGAGCTGGTCGATACGCATGCAGAGATACCTAATATGTCTATTTTTTTTTTTCTATTTTTTACCTATTTTTTTTTACTTTATTTGGGGAAAATGACGTTTGTGTTTAATTTTACTTGAAACTTTTAATTTTTGGGGGAAAACTTTATTTTTCCAACTTTTTTTTTCACTTTATTTTTTGTCCCACTTTGGGACTTGAACTTTTGGGGGTCTGATCCTTTACAATGCATTCCAATACTTCTGTATTGGAATGCATAGGCTGTATGAGTAATACTGTGTGTATTGCTAATACAGCTTCCGGCCTGTGAGATCCAGGGGGCTGGATCTCACAGGCTCGTCTCCGGAAGGCAGTGCAGATTCCTCAGGAAGGCATCGCGCTGCCTTCCATGCCATCGGGTCCCCCCTACAGCCCCACGGGGACCGATGGCACCACCGCCGCCCGCACAATAAAAAGCCGCAAACCGCAGGTCTGAATTGACCTGCGGTTTGTGGCGATCGCCGACATGGGGGGGTCACGGGACCCCCCCGCACATTTAGCCGAGGTGCCTGCTCAATAATTTGAGCAGGCACCTGTTTCCGATCACTGCCCGCCGCGCGGCGGTGATCGGAAATACACAGGGCGTATATGTACGTCCTGTGTCCTTAAATACCAGGACATAAGGGCGTACCTTCCGGTCTCCAGAAAAGGGTTCTGGGAGCTTGATCTGGGGCTCAAAATGTGGACTGGAGGGCTGAGGAGTGGAAGAACCTTGCCCTAACTCAAAAGAACAGAGTTTCTCTCATAGTTCCTGCACCATCTGTGTCAGGTTAGAGACATGGTCAGTCAGGGTCACACGAGGATCCATGATACAGTGGTTATTGGGCCGGTTAATCTGTAACGGTCACGTCCACACACACACAGTGGGAAGGATAGTGACCACTGCGCTCCACCCTCACCCCTGGCCCTGCCTACTTGCCTCACGAGTCCTGATGACAGGGGACAACTTAACGACAGTCCCTTACTTAGGATATGTGCAGGGAAGACAGACCAGACAAAATACGGAACGTGAACGGACCCATGTCAGAACCAGAGAACTACGCAGTACAAAGGGTTAAGCAAAGAATGGTCAGGAAAAGCCGGGGTCAAATACCAGGAGAGTAGAGAAGTACCAGAGGAGTCCACAAAGAGTAGTCAGGTGGGAGCCGAGGTCACAATACCAGGAGGGATGCGCAGTACAGGAGGAGCAGGCAAAGGATCGTCAGGGAACAGGATCAGGTGAATATTCAGTAGTCCAACAAATAGCCATAAACCTAGAACTAACAGGCAACCTGTGGCCAGCAGGCTTCCTGTATTTATAGTGGGGTCTGAGGGTCATGTGAAGTGGCCAGCATCACATGACCGACAGACAGACAAGTCGAGCACCGAGTGATCAGCTCGGCGCTCAAGGCAGACCTAGGAGCAGGGAGCCTCCCAGCTAGCAAAGCCACCCTGGGAACGAGGCCAAACACAGATCCTCACTCCCGAAGCTAAGCAGCAGGTCTGCGGCTGATGGGAGACCGTGTGTGCCTTTGGCGCCTAGTGACACCTCCTCTCTACAGTGCCCCACAAAAAGCAACATCAGATCCCCTTCCTTCAACTCGCACCCCTTAAAATGCTCTCTCTATTCCTCCCATAATCCCCAAGCCCTATCGTACGCCGCCCAACTCCCCACCGACAGGGATCCCCTCACCAAGTCGCCAGCCGACCAAATGGCAGATTCCACAGTTCCTGGGGGAAACTCGCTCCTTGCTCGTCCGCTTCCAATGCCAGCACCCAAACCCACTCCCACTGAAAACTAGACAAAGCATCCGCAATTGAGTTACTCACCCCCGGTACATGGGACTCTACAATCCAAGAATTCAATGATAAGCAACTCAAAACCAATTGTTGAAGCAGGCTGTGACGAGGCAGAAACACAGTTAATGGCCTCCACAACCCCCAAAATATCACAGTGGAACTGCACCTTCTTGCTCCTGAAATGTTCCCCCCAAAGGTCACTGCTACCGCAAGAAGGTGCGGTTCCACTGTGATAATTTGGGGGTTGAAAGAGTTCCAGCAACACCAGATTCTTCACCCAGCCCTCTTCCTGCCATTGCGTAGGCCACTCCCCTACACACCAATGACCCTGTAAGTACGCCCCAAACCCGTACCCCCCGTAATCAGGTCAAGATCCCCTGCCAACACCCCGTCCGCCATCCAAAAAGACCGGCCGTTATACCGTTTAAAAAAGGATGCCAACACCCACAAGTCCCCCCGGAGCTCCCGGGGTAAGCCGCACAAAGTGATGAGGGGCCTAAACTTCTGCTGTCACCTGTGCCAACCTTCTACAAAATATCCGCCCCATGGGCTTTATCCGACAGGCAAAGTTAAGTTTTCCCAGCAAGGACTGCAATTCCCACAGGCATAGTTTCTTCCGCCCACAGGTTGCCGCGAGCACCCTTCGCAGATCCTCAACCTTGTCTTCCGGCAACCGACACTCCATAGCCACTGTATCAATGACTATCCCCAGAAAACTCAGTGCCGTCGTAGGACCCTCTGTCTTTTCTGACGCCAAAGGAACCCCAAACAGTCGTGCCTTAACTTCGAATGAATGCAGCATCACAGAGCACCACTTCGAACCCGACGGCCCAATAAACCAATCCGACCATTTCCTCGTCACCCATTCCAAAAATGTACTAAACTTCTCAAAGTAGGAACACGAAACCGAACAACCCATGGGCAAACAGCGATCAACGAAAAAAAAAAACGCCCCAAAAACAACCCAACAAGAGCTGACAGTCCAGATGAACCGGTAGAAGACGGAACGCCGCCCCAATATCCACTTTCGCGAGCAAAGCCCCTTGCCCATAATACCAAACCCAACGAACCGCCTAGTCAAAAGACATATACACCAACGAACACATCTCCGGCGGGATACCGTCATTAACCGAACCCCCTTTGGGAAATGACATGTGATGTATAAGGCGAAACTTATTAGGCTCCCTCTTCGGTACGACCCCCAACGGTGACACCCGCAAATCCAGCATCGGCAGATCCTTGAAGGGGCCTGCCATGCGACCCAACGCCACCTCTTTTTTTTATTTTTCCGCAACCACCCCTGGAAGCTCCCTCGCCGACCTCAAGTTCTTAGACTCTTACAAAATTTCCCCCTCCACGAACGGGATATGAAAACCTGCCTCAAAACCCGACAACAGAAAACCATTCGGATGCCAATTTAGGAAGGGCACCATCTCTGTTACCCGGATGGGTGTCTGCCTCTTTTCCAGCCGTATTGCCTCAACCCTTCCCTTTTCGACAGCTGAAGCACCGCTGTGCTCCATGACTCGTCACTCGTGCTTAAACTTGCACTTGTCCCCATACCTACATCCCCCTTCATTGAACAGGAAGCATAATCCCTTTTGCGAGGCTGCCGAGCGCTCCGCTTGCCCAGAACCCCCGGTTCCCCCTGGAAAGGACTGCCCCCGCTGACCGGAGACATCACCCTCATCCACAATCCGATGTCCTTATGGTCCCACCTGATGGTGGACCGAGCCGCTTTCCGTTGCATAAATTGCTCATCGTACCGCAACCATCCCATCCCCCCCATACGTCCGATAAGCCTCGCCTATTGCATCCAGGTAGCAGTAAAGCACAGAACAATTTTCCGTCGCCTTTTCCCCAATGACACTGGCCAGGATCACGAACGCCTGCATCCAGTTCGAAAAAGTCAGCGGAATCAAACGGCACCGCCGCTTGTCCTCGTCCTCCTTCCTCTTATTCTCCCTCCTATCTCTATCCAAATTGAACCGTTCTAGCAGGAGCAACGAGAATATGTCCACATAATCTCCTTTCCATATTTTTTCCTTCAACTCCGGTTTAAGGTGGGCCCCCAGCGGCCCTTCAAAGCAAGCGTACACCTCCCCTCTCGCCCCATCATCAAAACGTGGTTCCACCCCATCCCTTTCCGTACTCACTTCCTTATCTCTACCCCCGGCCTTGTCCGTTGGACCTGCCACGGGAACCCCCGACGACACACCGGTCCCCGCGCCTGCGGTCCCACAGTCCCCCGGCCCAACAGACCCAGCCATCTGCCCCTGACCCCCTGTCCCTGCCCCTTGTACACCCCAGGTCGCCACCGGTGACCCTGTCCCTGGCCCCACATTTACCAACCCCTTCACTAAATCCCTCAACCCCCTAACAATGCCTCTAACCCCCCCGCAACGGACCCCTGTGGGCCCCCCCGACCCCAGGACCCCCCCAAGACAAGCCACCGCTACAGCTGATTCCCCATGCATCTCACCTGGCTGCATGGACACTGTGATTCCACCAGCCGGAACGTGATGTCGTGGATCTTGACCGGCGCTAATCTCCCCTCTGGACGTTCTCCAATCTTCAGCACTAACAGTGCCCAGTCTTGCTGCTTGAGATCCCAGAGCCTGCAGTTCCACAGCTCGACCACTAGAGGCCGCCATTTCCAAAGCAGACGTCGATGCTGAGCCAGCTCCGCGCTGCCCGATCAGAAAATCCAGCTCCGAGCCGCCATCTTGACCACGCCGTCCCCCGGATGGACTACGGACTTCACTCCCACGTTGTGCCAGGTGAGCCCGCCCTGGCCCACCTGCCGATCCTGGTCCCACTCCCACGTAGCCTGATTCAGGGGTGGAGATGTCAGGTCTCTCCTGCCCAGGGTCCTGCCGTAAGATCGGATTCCTCCCGGAAAACGACCGCCTGGCTCCACTGCTCTTACCTGCGGCGCATGCCAGAGGGTCCCTGGTAGGGCTCCTTACCTGGCGCCGGACCCTCGGGGTCTCCTCCGGACTGAGGCGCGCCGGAGGCCTGGTCCTCCGCGGCCGGTGAATAGGGGAGGCTGTGGAGGCCGAATCCCCTGACCTCGGACGCAAGCCTTGGACCGTCGCCTGGAGCCATTCGGGTCCTCTGCTCTCCCCCGCGCCCGGAGCTGCACCAGCAAAGCTTCAACAGAAGAAATCTTGGGAAAAAGGTCAGTCAATTCAAGAAGTAACGCAGAAGCAAGGACAGGGGCTGCTGCAAGACTGCTGTCCCACGTGAGATGGCCCTGTTCCCGCCTCTTGCTGCACTTTTTAAACCCTACACTCCTCCCCTAACGTCCCCCCATCCCCCATCCTTGCAATACCCATTAACCCCGAGCATCCCAACTCACTCCCTCCAAACCCCAGTCATGCCAGGCCTACCCCCAGTCTTGCAGCCTTAAGTCCGGCCTGTGCTTTATAAAGGCAACTTACTGAAGTGAGACAACCCCTTTAAGGCTGTGGGACCCATTTTAATGATTTGGGCCCCGCCCTACAACTGCTAGCCTTAGGCTGAGTTCACACGGGCGTTGCGGGAAAATGTGCGGGTGCGTTGCGGGAACACAAAAAAATTTAATATGTTTAATTCTTGTCTGTTTTTCAGGCAAGAATAGGAATTTCTAACATAGGGTGGAACGTTCTCTAGGGGAAAATGTGGGATGCGCACTGCCGGTATTTTTTTAGCACCTCTAGGAGGCTACAATATTTACAAGTTAGACTTATTTTAGCTTATACTGTAGTTCCATAGAACTACAGTCTAAGCTCAATTTGCAGTTATCCTATATTTTCCTGCCACCTGCAGGCCTCCATAAGAACTGCAGCTCTAATATGAGTACATTAGAGCAAAGGATCGGCTTCCCCGATTACCGCACAGGGAAACCGATCCTCACCCGGAAGCGAACAGTTTGGGTTTTTTCAACATTTAGATGCTGTGGTTACACTTGACCATGGCATCTAAACGGTTAAATGCCTGCCATCAGCATTATTCCCAGACACAGATATTAGCTGAGAGCCTCTGCTGTTTAAAACAGCAGAGACCCACCAGCTCATGAGCCATAGTTAAAGACCCTCCCAGCACCATACATGTATAGTGCGAGGAGTCTAAAAGGGTACATTTCTGGTGTAACCTATTGTATCTTCATATATACTTTCCTTTTGTCTTATATTTATATACAGGGTTTTTTAGGACTTAGACATGGATCATCAATATCAGGTCAGCGGAGTTCCAAGACTTGGCACCCTTACTGATCAGCTGTTTTAGTCTGCTGCAGAAAACTATACAGTAAAGCTTCTTGCACACAGACGTTTATTTTTTTCCATTTTCGTTCCGTTTTTGCGGGTTCTGTTTGTGGTCTGTATGTGGAAACATTCATTTCAATGGTTTCACAAAAAAGCTGAATGCACTCCGTATGCATTCCGTTTCCGTATTTCCGTATATCCGTT
This sequence comes from Bufo bufo, assembly GCF_905171765.1. NCBI lineage: Eukaryota > Metazoa > Chordata > Amphibia > Anura > Bufonidae > Bufo > Bufo bufo. Next base: position 693,481,392 of record NC_053389.1, read on the forward strand.
CCGCTAAAAGATAGAACTTGTCCTATTATTGCCTGCAAATAACGTTCCTTCACTCGTTTTTTTTTTGTGGATCTGTGATTTACAAATGCTAGGCCCAGCCCACTGCGCCCATGTGTTTGATGTTTATAAACATTAACTGAGCACATGTGCAAGGTGCTGAAACAAGCCTCAGCGTGCCTGCCAAGCCACAGGACACAGAAAATGGATGTGGAGAAGCTGATCCTACTTATCCAAGAGCATCCACAGCTTTGGGACACCCGTTGCGACTCCTACTGTTATCGCCTTACCAAGGAGCGGTCATGGGACGAGGTCACAGGCCAGATGCTGGCCTGAGAGAAGGCCAATGCATCCAAACGGCGCAAGTTAGGTAAGCCAACCTTGCATAGTATAGGAAAAAGTGCCACCTCTCTTTTGGCTGAGACCACAGGAGCTGGGATAGTCCTGCTTTTTTCCATGTATTGTGCAAGCGAGGACACTGCAGCTGGATTTTATGGTGTTCATTTCCATGGAAGCAAGAAATGTAGGAAGTGTTCCAAAAAAATATCCAGGCAGCATAGTAAGAAATTTGGTTAATAAAAGTAGATTATAAACTGCCTTTTATAAAAGTGTAAAACATTATAAATGCTATCTGCAGAGGTGAAACAACCCCAAATAGACTGGCCCATAGAATGTATATGCCCCAAATCATTTTGACTAGAGTTGAGCGGACACCTGGATGTTCGGGTTCGACGGGTTCGGCCAAACTTCACAAAAAAGTTTGAGTTCGGGACCCGAACTTGACCCGAACTTGACCCCGAACCCAAACCCATTGAAGTCAATGAGGACCCGCACTTTTGAGCACTAAAATGGCTCTAAAAAAGTCATGGAAAGGGCTAGAGGGATGCAAATTGCAGCAAAATGTGGTTAAGAGCATGGCAAGTGTTCTGAAAACAAATGTGGAAAGGGAAATGACTTCAAATAACATAAAATATGTAAAAAGAAAAAAATAATAATCTTGATCTAGGAGGAGGAGGTCCATATGGAGTAGGAGGTTGAGGAGACGGTAGATGTGGCGGTGTAGGTGGAAGCGGCGATGGAGGAGGAGGAGATAGACAACACTGGTTTTTGTTTTTTATTTTATTTTATTATTATTATAATTTTTCGTTTAAATTTGGGTAGAAACCAAAGCATTGGGAAATATAATCTGTGATAAACCCCTCCAGCCGTGCTAAACAAACATTCAGACAATACACTGGCTGCAGGGCAGGCCAGCACCTCCAAGGCGTAAAGGGCAAGCTCAGGCCATGTGCCCAATTTGGAGATGCAGAAATTGAAGGGGGCAGACCCATCATTCAGTACGTGTATGCGTGTGCACACATACTGCTCCACCATGTTGGTGAAATGCTGCCTCCTGCTAAGACGTTCCATATCAGCTGGTGGTGCTGGATGTTGTGGAGTGCTGACAAAACTTTTCCACATTTCGCCAATGCTAACCGAGCCTTCTGAGGTGCTGGCGGCGCCCCAGCTGTGTTGCCGACCTCTTCCTTCTCCTCTGCCTTCGCCTTGTGCTTCCACTGTGCCCCCGCTGTCAGGTGGGAATGCCACCAGCAGCTCGTCTACTAGTGTGATCTTGTACTCGCGCATCTTACGATCACGCTCCAGTGGCGGAATAAAGGACGGTACGTTGTCCTTGTAATGGGGATCCAGCAGCGTGGCCACCCAGTAATCAGCACAAGCTAGAATTTGGGCAACTCAGCCATTGCGGAGACACTCTAACATGTAATCGCTCATGTGTGCCAGGCTGCCCAGAGGCAACGACAAGCTGTCCTCTGTGGGAGGTGTATCGTCTGTGTCCTCTGTGTCCCCCAGCCAAGCAACCAGTGATTTTCAACCCTGCTGTGAACATGGTTCCTCCTCCTCCATCTCCTCCTCCAGGACTGTGCCCTGGCTGGACAATTGTGTACCTAGCGTTTGTGGGTGAAGAACCCTCTCTGGGAGCCACTTGTGAATGACTGGCCTGAAACCCTTGGAAATAATCCCTCTTCCTCCTCCTGTGCCACATCCTCTTCCATCATCGCCTGAAGCGTTTTTTCAAGGAGGCATATAAGTAGGATAATAACACTGAGAACGGCGTCATCGGCACTGGCCATGTTGGTGGAGTACTCGAAACAGCACAACAAGGCACACAGGTCTCGCATGGCGGCCCACTCATTGGTGGTGAAGTGGTGCTGTTCCGCAGAGCGACTCACCAGTGTGTGCTGCAGCTGAAGCTCCACTTTTGCCTGCTGCTGCTCACACAGTCTTGCCAGCAGGTGCAACGTGGAGTTCCCCCTTGTGGGCATGTCGCATGTGAGGCTAGGTGAGTGGGAAGGCCGAAGTTACGCTGCAGCGCTGACAGGCGAGCAGCAGCAGGGTGAGAACGCCGAAAGTGCGCACAGACGGCCCGCGATTTATGCAACAGCTCTGCCATATTGGGGTAATTTTTAAGGAACCTCTGCACCACCAAATTTAGCACATGCGCCAGGCAAGGGATGTGCATCAAACCGGCTAGTACCAGAGCTGCTACGAGATTTTGCCCATTATCGCACACCACCAGGCTGGGCTCAAGGCTCACTGGCACCAACCAATCATCGGTATGTTGTTCCATGCCCGTCCACAGCTTCTGTGCGGTGTGGAGTTTGTCCCCCAAACAGATAAGTTATAAAACTGCCTACTGTCGTTTACCCCTGGCTGTGCTGAAGTTGGTGGTGAAGGTGTTACTCTGACCGGATGAGGAGACGGTAGAGGATGAGGAAGCGGAGTAGGAGGAGGAAGCAACAGGAGGCAAAGAGAAGCGCCCTGCAATCCTCGGTGGTGGAAGAACATGCGCTAAACTGCTATCTGCCTCAGGCCCAGCCGCCACTGCATTTACCCAGTGTGCTGTTAGGGAGATATAACGTCCCTGACCGTGCTTACTGGTCCACGTATCCGTAGTTAGGTGGACCTTGCCACAGATGGTGTTGCGCAGTGCACACCTCATTTTGTCCCACACTTGGTTGTGCTGGGAAGGGATGGCTCGCCTGAAAAAGTAGTGGCGGCTGGGCACGAGGTACTTTGGGACAGCCACCGCCATAAGGCTTTTAAAAGGCCAGTAATTTTGAAATGCTAGGGATCGTGAGTGGGTAGGGGGGTACTTCCTCTTTCGATCCAGTGTTTGGGAGATAGACAGCTGAACGCTTCCATGGGACATTGTGGAGATGTTTGGTGACCCAGGTGGTGGCGTTGCTGGCAGATCCTCTGTTTGAGGGGTGGCAGGTGCCACTGTCACTCCAGAGCGGGATAAAGAGGCCGCAACTGCAGCAGAAGAGGAAGCAGGAGGAGCCAGAGACCGTTCTTTGTTTTTGAGGTGTCTACTCCACTGCAGCTCGTGCTTTGCATTTAGATGCCTGGTCATGCAGGTTGTGCTCAGGTTGAGAATGTTTATGCCTCGCTTCAGGCACTGATTGCACAGCATGCAAACCACTCATGTTTTGTCATCAGCACATTGTCTGAAGAACTGCCATGCCAGGGAACTCCTTGGAGCTGGCATTGGTGTGCTTGGTCCCTTGGTGCGGTGGGCAGTAGCAAGCGTACTGTCTAGGGTACGGCCGCTTTTGCACCCTGCTCCCTCTTCTGCTGTGCTGGTGGCTCTGTGCGACAAACGCCTCTTTCTCTGAATTAGACAGGTCACTCGCATGACCTTGATTCCATGTGGGGTCGAGGACCTCATCGTCCTCCACATCATCTTCCACCCAGTCTTCAACCCTGCCCTCCTTGTCGGTCTGCACACTGCAGAAAGTCACAGCAGTTGGCACCTGTGTTTCGTCATCATCCGAGACGTGCTGTGGTGGTCCTCCCATGTACTTATCCTGAAACATAAATGGTTGGGCATCGGTGCACTAAATCTCTTACACTTCTGGGGCAGAACTATGTGTATGGCCCTGGGAAACTCTGCTAGATTATTCATCAAAAAGCAGAAGAGACTGCTCCATGACTTGGGGCTCAGACTGCTTGGCTGATTTGCAAGGGGATGAGGTGAAAGACTGATGGCCATGGGCTGCAGGTGCCATCTCTGATCTTTCAGCAGGAGACTGGGTGGGACACAATGTGAAGCAACTGGAGGCACTGTCAGCCATCCAATCTGCCGTCGCCTGGACTTGTTCTGGCCTCACTATTCGTAGAGCCGCACTTTCCCTAACAAATAACGCTGAAGGTTCTGTTGCCTACTCACACCTGAGGAAGGTGTTTCAATTGTGCGTGTAGATGGCACAGATTGAATACGTCCTCTCCCTGCAACAGGAGCTCCACCAGCAGCACCACGACTGGGGCCACGTCCCTTATTTGACGCTCTCCTTATTCTTTGCGTTCACCCACCAAACTAACAGATGGTTTATGTCAGGCGACAATGTAACCGCCAATAGTCACTGAGAGTAAGGCAGTGCCGGTTTCATAAAGAGGAAAACTTTCTTGAGGTCACACAGCAGTGTGACAGGCAAGTTTTTTACAATTACTTCACGGTCACAAAAAAATTCAATTTTTCAACCAGCAATGTAACTGCAGTATTGACTGGTTGTATTTGACTGTGACAAATGCAGCAAAGGCCCCAGATGTAGGGTCTTGCCTAAAATGGGTGTTTTTTTTATACCAGAATATAACAGCAGTATTTAACGCTTGTATTTGACTGTGACAAATGCAGCAATGGCCCCAGATGTAGGGTCTTGCACAAAATAGGTTGTTTTTTTTTATTTAACCCAGAATATAACTGCAGTATTTAAAGTTTGTATTTGACTGTCACAAATGCAACAAAGGCTGCAAATGTATTATCTTGCCCAAAATGGGTACTTTTTTAATACCAGAATATAATAGAGATATTTAATTCTTGTATTGAACTGTCATAAATGCAGCAAAGGCCCTAAATGTAGTGTCTTGCACAAAATGGGTGTTTTTTTAAACCCAGGATATAACTGCAGTATTTAAAGTTTGTATTTGACTGTCACAAATGCGACAAAGACCACAAATGTATTATCTTGCCCAAAATGGGTGTTTTTTAATATCAGAATATAACTGCAGTATCTAACGCTTGTATTGGACTGTCAGAAATGCAGCAAAAGCTACAAATGTATTATTTTGCAAAATATGTGTAATTTTTTTAAACCCAGAATATAATTGCAGTATTTAAAGCTTGTATTTGACTGTGACAAATGCAGCAAAGACCCCACATGTAGGGTCTTGCAAAAAATGGGTGTTTATTTTAAACCCAAAATATACTGTAATTGCCATTTTTTAAAGGTTGTATTTCACTGTGACAAATGCAGCAAAGGCCCCAAATGTAGGGTCTTGCAAAAAATTGGTGTTTTTTTAAACCCAGAATATAATTGCAGTATTTAAAGCTTGTATTGGACTGTGAGAAATGCAGCAAAGGACCCAGATGTAGGGTCTTGCAAAAAATGGGTGTTTTTTTTAAAACCCAGAATATAACTGCAGTATTTAAAGATTGTGTTTGACTGTCACAAATGCATTAAAGGCTGCAAATGTATTATCTAGCAAAAAATGGGTGATTTTTTTAAACCCAGTATATAATTGCAGTATTTAAAGCTTGTATTTGACTGTGACAAATGCAGAAATGGCTCCAGATGTAGGGTCTTGCAAAAAATGGGTGTTTTTTTAAACCCAGAATTTAACTGCAGTATTTAAAGTTTGTATTTGACTGTCACAAATTCAGCAAAGGACCCAAAATGTATTATCTTGCACAAAATGGGTGTTTTTTTAAACCCAGAATATAACTGCAGTATTTAAACCTTGTATTTGACTGTTACAAATGCACATATGCTGTGCTGGTGCACTGAACTTGCACAAAATGGCCACCAACGCCTACCTTACTAACAGACGGATAAAAGTTATTTTTCTCTGTCACTGGGCTCAGGGCAGTGTAAAAAAATGGTGCACTGCACCCACAAAACAAAATTGCTGTATATCGCAGAGTTAACAAGCACTTCTGATAACAGATTCTTTCCTATTCTCTCCCTCATAGCAGCAGCATCCTATCCCTACACTAGTAAGAGCAGAGTGACGTGCAGCGCTATGTGACTCCAGCTTATATAGAGGCTGGGTCACATGCTGCACTGGCCAATCACAGCCATGCCATTAGTAGGAATGGCTGTGATGGCTTCTAAGGACACAAGAGTTAAACGCTTGATGATTGGCTGCTCTGCACCTTTTCAAAAAGCGCCATTGACTCGCCGAACACCGAACTCGAACCCAAACTTTTACTGAATAGTTCGGGTTCGGGTCCAGGGTCCAAAAATCCTAAAGTTCGGTACGAACCCGAACTTTACAGTTTGGGTTCGCTCAACCCTAATTTTGACATTGCATGTGTACTGCACTAACACAATTTTAGTAAAATACAGGTTACTGTATATGGTATCAACATAAATGTATTTCCATGTATACATTTTGTTGATCCATTTTTACACATGTGCATTTATACATGTGTGTGTTGTGAGACAGTGACAGGTCTCACTCAGGTTAGAGGCAAGGAAGGGGTGGATAGTGTGGTCCACACCCCTGTTCCACCACAGGTGAGAGAAGCTGGAGGTAATCAGCCTGGCATAAGGCACCTCCCAGAGTGTCAGAAAGGGGGTAGTGTGTTACCTGTGGACAGAGGCCTGGAGGCTCTGTCTGTGTGGTCTCAGCTGGGCAAGGCTGAGGGACCACAAGGCTGGGAGATAGCCTGGAGTTGGGGGACGCAGCGACGCCTGGGAGGGTCGCAGGGCCATAGTCAGGCAGACTACTGAGCCCCAATGCCCCACAAGAAATACTGAACTGGAGACAGTGGGCGTACTGTGCTCTGTACAGCCAGGAGGCTGTGGGACATTGGCTGACAAAGCCGCATGAGTTCACAGTGTGTGAACTGGGACCTAGGTGAGTCAGGAAACTTTATGTTTAGTTAGAGCCTGGACGGGCGAGTGTTTATTATTTTGTCATTTTATTGTTGCTGGTGTTGAACAATAAATGCACTGTTTGGACCCTAAACCTGGTGTCCTAAATGCGTATCTGTGAGAATAACCCCCGGTGAAGAGCTAACCCCCCACAATTGGTGTCGGATGCGGGCAGGTGTCCCTGCTGATAAGTAAAAGTGCTGGAAGCCTGCTAGTTTGCAGGAGCAGAGACTGCTGGTGTTAAACTGGACATTTTTTTTTTTCTGTGGTGCAAACAGTGCAGGATTTAAAAGGCCAGAAGCCCAGTACAAGAGACTAAGCAGTGGAAATGGCTGAAAAATGGTATAGAGAAATCCTGCGAGTTGGTGATCGGCGGAATCCCGCTGGGGGTCATTCTAGACTCCCGCCAGCAAGTGTCTCGGGTCCTGCATGAAATTCTGGACTTTGTAACAAGGGGGCCAGAGACAAAAACTACGGTGTCACTGACCTTTGTGACGGACTATGGCTCTGTGCAATGGGAGCTGTTAAAATGTGAGACACTGGAAGTGGAATTTGTACTGGGCAAGGACTTTCCATTGTTTGGGCAATTGTGGAGCGGAGTTCCTGATAAAAGGCAAAGATATGCCGTTGCCAAGGGCAACCGTCGGGAAGACAAAGAGGTGGAGAGTGATGCGGTTCTCAGGAGTGCATATCTTCCCTGCGACTGTGTCCGGAGTCCTAGAGAGGAAGTGCGGAGGTGCAGTAAAGCTGTTGCTAGGCGCAACCACAACCTTGATGAGTCCGCGGGAGAGAATGTCACTGCTTTACCAGAATGGTTGATTACAAAGGGTAAGACTGTTCCTGTTATTAACTATGTGGCAGACCCAGTGACAGTGAGTCGGCGGCAGATGCTACCTGCTGGGCCGGTATGGGGTAAGACACCCAGTCGAGAAACTGCTACAAAAATATGTGACAATGTGAAAAAAGCAGTGTCTGAACAGGCGGATAAGCCTGCTGTGATTGCTCCCTCGCAGAAACCTGCAGGGGAGAAGGTTTCTGTGTTACCTCAGTTGCCCATGACCAAAGCTAGTTTTGGGATGACAAGGATCCGGGATCCCATGCTAGCCCGGGTAAGAGATAGCACAATATTGAAACCTGAGACTGGTAAAATAATAAAGGTGCTGGACAGTCGTGCGGATAAGGACTATCCGCTGATTTTCACTGAGCGTGAGACTCCAATGAGAACAGAGACTGATGAATTTGATGTTACAGATACGCTCATGCATGAGGGAGTGTTGGGCCGTGATATCGGTTTGTTGCTGTGGGGTAAGGTAGACACTTCTGCAGATAGTGATGAAACTCCTGCAGAACCTGTACCTGTCCCTTTAAGTGAGGATCTAAGGGAGCTGCACTTTGACCTGCATGGGGAAAGAATATTGACCATTGGAAACAATGGTGCTGGTCAAGTGCAAAGTGATGGTGACAAAAGTGCGGAAATGCATAAGGAAAATATGATGTCATATGAAATATGTGGTGACAGTGATATAACTTTTCCGTTGCAGGTTGTGGTCAGGGGAGAAGCGCCCCCTGGTGGTAAAAATGTAAATGATGATAAAACTTTATTTTCTGCATCTGCTATGTTTCATGAAGCGCGATATGACGTAATCAAAAGGTTTGAAGACATGCATATAAGTAGTGTGGAGCAAAGCCCAGCTCCAGCTCAGTGTTTGAAGGTGCAGGAAAATATGATAGGGCTTGAGGGTGTACCGCACGTACCAGAGGTGGAAATGCAGTCTCCACAATGTTGGTTGGTTACTAAGGAAGTGTCCCAGTTGGGGATTAGCTCATCGGTGCCCCTAGAGGTCAGAATTAATAATGACACGAGCGGTATAGGTGATGTATGTGCTGTGACCGATAGCAACCCAGAGAGTGAAGCTACCATGTCAAGGTCCTATGAAACAAAGGTGGTTACTAGTAGCGACCAGACAGTTATATCTGACGAGATGAGAATTAAGTCGGGTGACGTCAGCCTAGGGTCTGAAACCCATATCCAGACAGTTGTAGGTGACCTGACACGACAGCAGAGCTGCAAACAGGAGGATGATCTCTCTCTCTCCTCACGCTCCCTAGAAACGTTAGATACGGGACTAGCTGTCTTCACAGAGCAACTGAAGAAGGCTTCAGAAAGGGCAAAGAAGGAGAGCCAGAAAGAGAATGGTGATACTCCTACATCTGCTGCAGTGTGTGAACTGGGACCTAGGTGAGTCAGGAAACTTAATGTTTAGTTAGAGCCTGGACGGGCGAGTGTTTATTATTTTGTCATTTTATAGTTGCTGGTGTTGAACAATAAATGCACTGTTTGGACCTGAAACCTGGTGTCCTAAATGCGTATCTGTGAGAATGACCCCCGGTGAAGAGCTAACCCCCCACAGTGTACATATACATTTAGAATGGTTCTTATGCTATATTTCTACAGAGCAATGAGTGAAGACCTGCTGGCAATCGTGCCGCGTTCATTTTTCGGCGGGAACTGGTCACTGCAAAGGGACACAGTGGCAATGGGGGCCCTTGAAAATAGCACTATCTGTACACAAAGCAGCTTCAGTTTCTGCGCCCTGTGCTGGATCTTAGGCCGTGAGCACCAAAGTCATTTCTTCTGCTATGCTCTCACTTTTTGCCCTGATTGCACATGCCTGGTACCCTTTGTTCTCAGCCGGTAATATACTGCCCATGTCCAGACCATGGTAGAAGAAGACTTCTATCTAGCATTGCTTCTACTGACATGACCTGCATAAATGTGTGATGTCAGAAGTGTTAGGGATGGTAGGGATAAGTGCAGCCCTGAGCTCCGCCCACACCTCTATCCCTACCTACTTGCACGATCCGCCCTAACCGACTGTGCACATCTGGATGACAGTCCCTAGCTTAAGTACGTGCAGGGGCTTACAGGGAGGGAACAAAGTGGATAAAACAAGAGACAAAGACAGAATAGTCAACTTGCAGGCTTGGTAGAAACCAAACAAGCAATAACACACCATAGACAAAAACAGGACAAAATGGAAGCCAAGGTCAAGTACCAGGAGGTCACGTCAATACACAGGGATAATGCAGAATCGAGGTCAAAATACAAATTGAGGTCAGAAGCCAGGAGATCACGTCAGTACAGAGGGATAACACGATATCAGGAGTCAAACACAAGCCGAGGTCGAGTTCCACAAACACACATGCAGGAAATACGCTGGTGAGTATAAAGACCTGTAACGGATCTCCTTGCACCCCGACCAGGTACCTCCATTGATAAATGCTCCCAGTGCCTCCCGAGGACTCCAAGCACTCCGCTCGACACCGATACCACCACACGAACCAGGAACAGAAACAGCTTTTACAAGAGCTAGGAGTAATAGCCAGGGGAGTATACACGTATAGCAATCCCCACACATATGAGACGAGGCTCTATGTTGAGTGTAAAACAGGAACTCTTTATTGAGGGCTACCCGCCCGTATTTATGCAGGTCCCCATCTGGTGGACACACCCCTAGGGGACCAGATGGAAGACTGTGACACAGGACAGATATGCAGCAATTCAGGATACACAGACACAAGACATCCCCACAATGCATCATGGTTTCCTTCTCTCTGCCCTGGAGACACCCGAGGAGTAATTCAATTATCTCTCAGGACAAAGGGAAATCGCCAATACACATGTGGGGACAACAGGACAGAAATCACCATTTAAACATACAATGTCACAACCCTTACAGTAAACACAGACATTTAACATCTCCTTTAAAGTTAGTATGGGCCATAATCCTGAGGCTGGCAAACAGGCCCCTCCAAAACCCAGTGGCGAGGTTATTTTCGCCACACATCTCCCCCTCCCAGGGAAGACTAACCAGATACCTGACCTCACGCCGGTCGGTACCTGAGTTAGTCTGGAAGCCCACCCACAACCAAATACTGGACCTGTTGAATTTGGTAGCCTGTCTCTGTCCCGTGAATCCACTAAGGTTATATTGGTAGCTGGTACTCCCGGTCTCTGTGTTGCTCCCTGGCTTGGAGTGGAGGTTGCTTTGTGGGCAGGGATCAGCGGTACTCTGCACTGGTGCCTGCGCTACCATGGAAGAAGCCTGGCTGGAGTCTGGTTGTTGGAGGGGGAGACCGACTGTCTCTACCCCCTGTGCTGTAAGTGCAGAGACCACGGTCCCATCTGCACTGTTGTGGGGCTTACTGTCTCCCCCTGGTGCGTTAAGCTGCCGCTGGGGAGAGGGGGTAACAAGCTCCTCTCCCATACATACCTTCCAGCCGCTGGGGAGGGCGACCGACTGTCTCCGCTCCCAATACAGTGTCCTGCTGCTGGGGAAAGGAGACTGGGCTCTCTATTCCCTGCTGGACACTCTGCCGCTGGGGGACAGGACCGACTGTCTCTGCCCCCTGTAACTCCGCCTGCCGCTGGGGAATCAAGACTGGGCTCCCAATTCCCAATAAATCACACGGCCGCTGGGGAATGGAGACTGGGCTCCCAATTCCCTGTAAATCACCCAGCCGCTGGGGAATGGAGACTGGGCTCCCAATTTCCTGCAATTCAGCCTGCCAATAGGGAGAGGGGGTAACAAGCTCCTCTCCCATACATACTTCCAGCCTCTGGGGAGGGAGACCAACTGTTTCCGCTCCCAATACAGTGTCCTGTTGCTGGGGAAAGGAGACTGGGCTCTCTGTTCCCTGTAGGACACTCTGCCGCTGGGGGACAGGACTGACTGTCTCTGCCCCCTGTAACTCAGCCTGCCGCTAGGGAATGGAGACTGGGCTCCCAATTCCCTGCAGGAGCCGTGGAGAGACCTCGGTCCCATCTCCACAGGCCACCTGGGGTTCTTCCCAGTAAACATACACAATATCCTCCCAGCTGAAGGGCTCTGGACCTGGGTCTGACACTCTGCTCTCCTGCTGAGCCTTCTCACTGGAGTGGAATAGCTGCTGGTAGCCCTGTTCCAGCTCCATCTCCCGGGTCACCAGGTGGACCAGGTCCTGCTCAATCTCCTGAGTGTCGTCCCAGTCATACCTGCTCTCCCTCCATTCTAAGAGATCACTGAACCGGGCTTGTGTAGGGCTCCCAAACTCCAGCTCTGAAAAAGTCTCCCATAACAAGCCAGGACCATCAAACTCCTCTCCCTCCGGCTTGTCATGCTCAGCTGTCCTGGGTAGGTACTGTGCCCCATACCACCAGAGCGCCTGGTAACATAGAAACATAGAAACATAGAATGTGTCGGCAGATAAGAACCATTTGGCCCATCTAGTCTGCCCAATATATCTGAATCCTATTAATAGTCCCTGGCCCTATCTTAAACGAAGGATAGCCTTATGCCTATCCCATGCATGCTTAAACTCCTTCACTGTATTTGCAGCTACCACTTCTGCAGGAAGGCTATTCCATGCATCCACTACTCTCTCAGTAAAGTAATACTTCCTTATATTACTTTTAAACCTTTGCCCCTCTAATTTAAAACTGTGTCCTCTTGTGGTAGTTTTTCTTCTTTTAAATATGCTCTCCTCCTTTACCGAGTTGATTCCCTTTATGTATTTAAAAGTTTCATATCCCCTCTGTCTCTTCTTTCTTCCAAGCTATACATATTAAGGTCCTTTAACCTTTCCTGGTAAGTTTTATCCTGCAATCCATGTACTAGTTTAGTAGCTCTTCTCTGAACTCTCTCTAGAGTATCTATATCCTTCTGGAGATATGGCCTCCAGTACTGCGCACAATACTCCAAGTGAGGTCTCACCAGTGTTCTGTACAGCGGCATAAGCACTTCACTCTTTCTACTGCTTATACCTCTCCCTATACATCCAAGCATTCTGCTGGCATTTCGTGCTGCCCTATTACATTGTCTTCCCACCTTTAAGTCTTCTGAAATAATTACTCCTAAATCCCTTTCCTCAGATACTGAGGTCAGGACTGTGTCAAATATTCTATATTCTACCCTTGGGTTTTTACGCCCCAGGTGCATTATCTTGCACTTATCCACATTAAATTTCAGTTGCCAGAGTTCTGACCATTCTTCTAGTTTTCCTAAATCCTTTTCCATTTGGCGTTTCCCTCCAGGAACATCAACCCTGTTACATATCTTTGTGTCATCAGCAAAAAGACAAACCTTACCATCGAGGCCTTTTGCAATATAACTTATGAAGATATTAAACAAAATTGGTCCCAGTACAGATCCCTGTGGAACCCCACTGGTAACATGACCTTGTTTTGAATGTTCTCCATTGACTACAACCCTCTGCTGTCTGTCACTCAGCCACTGCCTAATCCACTCAACAATATGGGAGTCCATGCTCAATGACTGCAGTTTATTGATAAGTCTTCTATGTGGGACAGTGTCAAAAGCCTTACTAAAATCTAGATATGCGATGTCTACTGCACCTCCACCGTCTATTATTTTAGTCACCCAGTCAAAAAAATCTATAAGATTTGTTTGACATGATCTCCCTGAAGTAAACCCATGTTGTTTTTCATCTTGCAATCCATGGGATTTTAGATGTTCCACAATCCTATCCTTTAATAGGGTTTCCATTAATTTGCCTACTATTGATGTCAGACTCACTGGTCTATAGTTGCTCGATTCCTCCCTACTACCTTTCTTGTGAATGGGCACAACATTTGCCAATTTCCAATCTTCCGGGACAACTCCTGTTACTAATGATTGGTTAAATAAATCTGTTAACGGTTTTGCCAGCTCACCACTAAGCTCTTTTAATAATTTTGGGTGTATCTCATCAGGCCCCTGTGACTTATTTGTCTTCACTTTAGACAGCAAACTTAGAACATCTTCCTCTGTAAAGACACATGCATCAAACGATTTATTAGTCATCCTTTCTAGTGGAGGTCCTTCTCCTTTTTCTTTTGTAAAAACTGAACAGAAGTATTCATTAAGGCAGTCGGCTAGCCCTTTATTCTCTTCTACATACCTTCCGTCCTTTGTTTTTAATTTAGTTATTCCTTGTTTTAATTTCATTTTTTCATTTATATATCTGAAGAATGTCTTATCCCCTTTTTTCATAGACTGAGCTAGTTTTTCTTCTGCCTGCGCTTTAGAAGTTCTTATAACTTGCTTGGCCTCTTTCTGCCTAATCTTGTAGATTTCCTTATCTTCATTGCTCTGGGTTTTTTTATAATTACAAAATGCTAGCTTTTTATTTTTAATGATTTGGGCCACTTCTGCTGATTACCACAGTGGTCTCTTCCTTTTTTTGCTTTTACTGACAAGTCTAATGCAATTTTCTGTTGCCTTCAATAATGCACCTTTTAAGTAGTCCCATTTCTCCTGGACTCCATGTAATCCGTTCCAGTCTGATAAGGACTCATTTATGACTAATTTCATTTTTGAAAAGTCTGTTTTTCTAAAATCTAAAACTTTTGTTTTTGTGTGGTGGGACTCTTTCACAGTTCTTATATTAAACCACACTGACTGGTGATCACTAGATCCCAAGGTTTCGCCTACAATGACATCATATACCGAATCCCCATTTGTGAATACCAAATCCAAAATGGCCTCCCTCCGGGTTGGCTCCTCAACCACTTGTTGTAGAGATAACCCCAGTAGGGAATTTAGAATATCTGTACTCCTGGTAGAACTTGCTATTTTGGTTTTCCAGTTTATATCTGGAAGATTGAAATCTCCCATAATGATAACTTCTCCTTTCATTGTCATTTTAGCTATTTCTTCAACTAGTAGATCATCTAGTTCTTTAACTTGACCAGGTGGTCTATATATCACACCTACACGAGTTACTGCATGGTTAGCAAACTGCAACGTAACCCAAACTGACTCTATGTTGGCCTCACCAACTTGTATTAGGTTAGATTTAATGCTATCTTTCACATACAGGGCCACTCCTCCTCCTTTCTTGCCTTCTCTGTCTCTTCTGTATAAAGAGTACCCTGGTATGGTTATGTCCCAGTCATTTCTTTCATTAAACCATGTCTCCGTAACAGCCACTAAATCTACATTCTCAGATGCCATTATTGACCCAAGTTCATTGATTTTTTTTACCTAAACTGCGAGCATTTGTAGACAGGACTCTGAGCTTATCATTTCTTACTCTGTGCTTCTGACCTGTTCTGGCATTGTTTTGGGGGGCAATTGGACTATTTTATTTTCACTATTTTGCCCCCCCCCTTCCTAGTTTAAATACTCTTGGAGTTGTTCACTAAGTACATTTGTTCCTTTGAGAGAAAGATGCAAACCATCTTTTTTGTACAGTTCCTTTCTATTCCAAGTAGAGCTATCATGAGAAACAAAGCCAAATCCTTGCTCTTGACACCATTTACCAAGCCATATGTTGAACTCCTTTATGCACCTCTGCCTATCATTCTGAACATTATGCACAGGCAGAACTTCAGAAAATGAAATGGTGGATGCAAAATCCTGTACGTCATTACCAAGTGTGATAAAAGATTTTTTCACCTCTGACACTTCATTGCAAGCCAGGTCATTTGTCCCTAGATGGACAAGAACATCCACGTCCCCTTCCTGCTTTGCTTGCTTAACAATATTAATAATACGTCTTCTATCTCTTCTAGCAGTAGCCCCAGGGAGACATCTCACAAAACCATTTTCTTTAAGCTCCACACTTCTTATGATTGAATCACCCAGCAACAGCTGCTTCCTTTGAGACTTCACTTTATCTTTTTTGTCCTTGGCTGCAGTCTTGCATACATTAGACATAGGAGTCGATGGTTTCTCACCCTCTGTGCTTGAGTCCATATCCATGTTGTCCTTACATTCTGAGAGTGCTGCAAATGAATTATGGAGAACCACCGACTGTGGGACATGTCTTCTATCCACCACTCTAAGTCTTCCAGAACCTTCAGTAACCCATCTGCCATTTCTGAGGGTCCTCTGTGGCAGTGGCATTGCAGCAGTCCTAGCTGGAGTTTGTTTAACAGATAATTTAAATATCTCAGATTTCAAAAATGCAATTTCCTGCTGCAGTAAGGAAAACTGTCTACAGATCTGACAGCATCCGAATCTCCAAAGAGTGGAACATGAAATAAATGCACAACAATTCCTGCACTGAACCAAGTCTGCCATTTTAAAGAAAAAAAATAAAAAAAATTTTTAAATTTAAATCAAACAAATCTTACCTTTTTTTTTTTGTATTGTTTTCACCTTCCAGCCTACCTCCTGACTATCTCCTGCAATATCTCTTCACTGTACTTAATGTAGTACTTGAAGGTAGTACTTGCAGCTAATGAATGGTAGGCATCTTTCAGCCACAGCTCCTCTCCTGCCATGCTAGGAGTTCCAATTCCTTTACCCATTCCTCCCGAGGCTGCTCTCCCAGGAAGGGCATCCGCAGGGCTACTCGCTTCTGCAACCGCTGGTCTTCCGTGGGGAGTCTCTCGTCCCGCATATACTCCACAATACCCAGTACCTGGTACCAGATGCCTTTGCGGACTGCATCTCGGTCATTCATGACACCCTCATCGTACTCCACTGCTGTTTCCATTCTGGTGCTGTCAGGGTCGCTGTACTAGGACATGCGTTGCCCTCAAATTGTAAAATCCATGGAATGGTGTCTCCTTCTGGCTGTGGGAACGATCCCGCCGCTTGCCACCAATGTAACGGATCTCCTGGCACCCCGACCAGGTACCTCCGTTGATAAATGCTCCCAGTGCCTCCTGAGGACTCCAAGCACTCCGCTCGACACCGATACCACCACACGAACCAGGAACAGAAACATCTCTTACAAGAGCTAGGAGTAATAGCCAGGGGAGTATACACGTATATCAATCCCCACACATATGAGACGAGGCTCTATGTTGAGTGTAAAACAGGAACTCTTTATTGAGGGCTACCCGCCCGCATTTATGCAGGTCGCCATCTGGTGGACACACCCCTAGGGGACCAGATGGAAGACTGTGACACAGGACAGATATGCAGCAATTCAGGATACACAGACACAAGACATCCCCACAATGCATCATGGTTTTCTTCTCTCTGCCCTGGAGACACTCGAGGAGTAATTCAATTATCTCTCAGGACAAAGGGAAATCGCCAATACACGTGGGGACAACAGGACAGAAATCACCATTTAAACATACAATGTCACAACCCTTACAGTAAACACAGACATTTAACATCTCCTTTAAAGTTAGTATGGGCCATAATCCTGAGGCAAGAGGCTGGCAAACAGGCCCCTCCAAAACCCAGTGGCGAGGTTATTTTCGCCACACATCTCCCCCTCCCAGGGAAGACTAACCAGATATCACAGCCAACTTGTGGCCAGCAAGTTTCCTGTTAAATAGGCCAGACTGAATGGTCACGTGACATGTCCAGTGTCACATGACCCAGCTTCAGCCCATAGCCACTACTCTGAGCGCCGACTCATCACCGTCGGCACTCATTCCTGCCCCTGCTTGTTGCCTAGGGGATGGAGGATGCCGGCCGCGCTGAGGAAGCACGCGTTGCCTGGTCCTCCCCCCTCCCTTGTTGTCAGGGAGATGAGGATGCCGGCTCCTCCTCCCTCTCTGTCAGTGGGGTGCTGGCGGTGCTGCAAGGAGGAAGCGCACCGCCGGCTCCCTGTTACAGGTGATATGTGAAACATCTGAGGATAGCGAGAAGGAACATCCATCTGTGCAGGTCCCATCAACAACTTGTCAACATTGCTAGGCGGAAGTCGGTGTGTCCCATAGTGTGGAACAGGACAGTACATCACTGCCAGTACTGAAAAAGACCGTGGCCTCTGCAATGCAGCACATTGCAAATGGGAACAATGGACCAAGAAATTTATGTACTTAATTTATATACTACATGAGATATGAAGGGTTTATTTGTAGGGCCATTTTGGAAACAGAGTAACCACTATATTAAGAAGTTCTCCAACCTTTCAATTATGACAAGCAATACTCAACATAGTTCCTCGAATGTTTACTAGGCTGCTTGACCCCATGTGTTCCAGTGTGTTTTAAATGGTAATACCCTTTTATAAACACATTGTTTATTAAAAATGATCTCTCTTTCACAGCACCATTGACAGCCTGGAGGAACTAGGAGGTAAGGTCACAAGCTCAATGGAGGAAGAGCAAGCTGATAGTCTCCTGGAATCCCCTCATCCTGTGGCTGAAAAGGGCGGAAATGTGGCACAGCAAGGGCGTCCGGAGAGACCATAGGACTCTTCTGCTTTGGAGGGAGGTGCAGCAGGGCAATCAAGCCCCGAACTACCCAAGAGACAGCAACGACAGAGAAGGGGGGCTAGAGACATTCCTTATTCTGCCGCAAATACTCGAGTCCTGATTGATTCTCAGGTGTTCGATTATTTGAGGCAGAGAAGGAGTGAAGAGAAGGAGGAGCGAATTCTCAGTGGGCTAGCAACCCTTCTATTATTCTGAAGAAAAAGAAAAAAATTGTATCCATTATGAGTTCCGTGGCTACCATCATGGATTCCCTCATGGATATACTGGAGCTGGTGCGCACTGTGGATAACTTGAAGCACTGCACAACCTGGGCCCAGCATGCTGCCACAACATCGTGTGCCCAGCATGCTGCCATGACATCCTATGCCCAGCATGCTTCCACAACATCCTGGGTCCAGCATGGGGTCACAACATCTTGGTCCCATCTCTTATTATTCCCAGCCCCTCTTTTCCCAGGAGCATGGACATGGCCCCAGTGCTCATTATGAAGGCCATAGAATTCCATCCCAACCACAAAGTCAAGTGGTTGGGCCTCCTGCACGTGCTCCAGGACCTTTCTTAAGAGACCTTATGGACATATAATTTTTAAGCTATGTTGTGTTTTTTTATGCAGGCTGAATTAAAATCCATTCTTTTATTTGTTAATTTTATTTGATCATATAAAGAAATACGATTACGAAAATGTATGGCCTTTTATTCAATATAATATAGCATTCAAACAAGAACATCATTTAGTATTTTATTTAAATGCAAACAGTACTAACATAAAACACATAGTGTAGGTTACTTTATTGTATTAATTACAACTAGGGCTGTGCATATACACTGCTCAAAAAAATAAAGGGAACACAAAAATAACACATCCTAGATCTGAATTAATTAAATATTCTTCTGAAATACTTTGTTCTTTACATAGTTGAATGTGCTGACAACAAAATCACACAAAAATAAAAAAATGGAAATCAAATTTTTCAACCCATGGAGGTCTGGATTTGGAGTCACACTCAAAATTAAAGGGGAAAAACACACTACAGGCTGATCCATTTTTGATGTAATGTCCTTAAAACAAGTCAAAATGAGGCTCAGTAGTGTGTGTGGCCTCCACGTGCCTGTATGACCTCCCTACAACGCCTGTGCATGCTCCTGATGAGGTGGCGGACGGTCTCCTGAGGGATCTCCTCCCAGACCTGGACTAAAGCATCTGCCAACTCCTGGACAGTCTGTGGTGCAATGTGACGTTGGTGGATAGAGCGAGACATGATGTCCCAGATGTGCTCAATTGGATTCAGGTCTGGGGAACGGGCGGGCCAGTCCATAGCATCAATGCCTTCGTCTTGCAGGAACTGCTGACACACTTCAGCCACATGAGGTCTAGCATTGTCTTGCATTAGGAGGAACTGTAATGGTCACGTCCACACTCACACAGGGGGAAGGATAGTGACCACTGCGCTCCACCCTCACCCCTGGCCCTGCCTACTTGCCTCACAAGTCCTGATGACAGGGGACAACTGGACGACAGTCCCTAACTTAGGATACGTGCAGGGAAGACAGACAAGACAAAATACGGAACATGAACGGACCGGGTCAGAACCAAGAGAGCTACGCAGTACAAAGGGTTAAGCAAAGAATGGTCAGGAGAAGCCGGGGTCAAATACCAGGAGAGTAGAGAAGTACAAGAGGAGTCCTAAGAGAGTAGTCAGGTGGGAGCCGAGGTCACAATACCAGGACGGATGCGCAGTACAGGAGGAGCAGGCAAAAGGATTGTCAGGGAACGGAATCAGGTGTGTATTCAGTAGTCCAACAAATAGCCAGGAACCTAGAAATTAACAGGCAACCTGTGGCTAGCAGGCTGCCTCTATTTATAGTGGGGAGTGAGGGTCATGTGATGTGGCCAGCGTCACATGACCGACAGACCAACCAGTTGAGCACCGAGTGATCAGCTCGGCGCTCAAGGCAGACTTAGGAGCAGGGAGCTACCCAGCAGTAAAGCCGCCCTGGGAATGAGGTCAAAAACAGATCCTCATTCCCAAAGCTAAGCAACAGTTCTGCGGGCAATGGGGGACTGAGTGCACCTTCGGAACCCCGTTACAGGAACCCAGGGCCAACCGCACCAGCATATGGTTTCACAAGGGGTCTGAGGATCTCATCTCGATACCTAATGGCAGTCAGGCTACCTCTGGCGAGCACATGGAGGGCTGTGCGGCCCTCCAAAGAAATGCCACCCCACACCATTACTGACCCAATGCCAAACCGGTCATGCTGGAGGATGTTGCAGGCAGCAGAACGTTCTCCACGGCGTCTCCAGACTCTGTCATGTCTGTCACATGTGCTCAGTGTGAACCTGCTTTCATCTGTGAAGAGCACAGGGCGCCAGTGGCAAATTTGCCAATCTTGGTGTTCTCTGGCAAATGCCAAACGTTCTGCACGGTGTTGAGCTGTAAGCACAACCCTCACCTGTGGACGTCGGGCCCTCATATCACCCTCATGAAGTCTGTTTCTGACCGTTTGAGCAGACACATGCACATTTGTGGCCTGCTGGAGGTTATTTTGCAGGGCTCTGGCAGTGCTACTCCTGTTCCTCCTTGCACAAAGGCGGAGGTAGCGGTCCTGCTGCTGGGTTGTTGCCCTCCTACGGCCTCCTCCACGTCTCCTGATGTATTGGCCTATCTCCTGGTAGCGCCTCCATGCTCTGGACACTACACTGACAGACACAGCAAACCTTCTTGCCACAGTTCACATTGATGTGCCATCCTGGATAAGCTGCACTACCTGACCCACTTGTGTGGGTTGTAGACTCCGTCTCATGCTACCACTAGAGTGAAAGCACCACCAGCATTCAAAAGTGACCAAAACATCAGCCAGGAAGCATAGGAACTGAGAAGTGGTCTGTGGTAACTACCTGCAGAACCACTCCTTTATTGGGGGTGTCTTGCTAATTGCCTATAATTTCCACTTGTTGTCTATCCCATTTGCACAACAGCATGTGAAATTGATTGTTACTCAGTGTTGCTTCCTAAGTGGACATTTTGATTTCACAGAAGTGTGATTAACTTGGAGTTACATTGTGTTGTTTAAGTGTTCCCTTTATTTTTTTGAGCAGTGTACTTTAAAGACAACCACATACATGGCAAAGGATTTTCCAAATGTTCGAAAGTGCTGGGATAACCTCCAAGGCGGCACCTTGGACAGCTACTTGAAGTGTTCTGCATGCCTAAATTAATAAAATATGGTGTTAAATATATCCAAACTGTAGTGCATATCAGTAAACATACAATAGGTACGAAACATATCATTATAAAGAGGTATTAGAGGGTTTATATAGACCAAATTTTAAAAATTAACTACTCATGCACATTTCTACAGACAGAATTTTTTAAGTTTTGGCTACAGTTTAACCCCAGCCTACGAGCCCACGCCAAGGGTCCTCTTTGTCTTATGATTACCTGCACTATCTACATATAACCCCCCCCCCACCAAAATAAAAAAAACTCACTAGAAAACAAAAACAACTATGATGACCAGAGTCCAGATCACTTCATAGACTGCCATCCATCCAATGAATACTTTCTGGCACCAGCAGCTGCCCGAAACAGCTGATTACTGAGGATACCAGTTGTTGGACTATCTGACAATGATGGCTTACCCAAAGAAAAGTTCATTGATATCTAAGTCTCGGAAAGTTTTAGTGCAGTATAGAATGCTAATAATAATCATGTATTTAAGATTTGTTCTATACCAAAGATCAGCAACCTCTGGCTCACCAGCTGTTCTGAAACTACTACTCCCAGAATCCTCCTTTCATTTCTATGGGAGTTACAGGAACAGCCTAGTAAGCATGCATACTGTGAGTTGTAGTTTCATAGCAGCTGGAGGGCTGAAGGTTGCTGATCCCTGTACTACAATATACGATGGATTTTGTTCACAAATATCTTTGTATTCTTTGCATTCTCGGTTTCTAGTTAGCTCCTAAAAAAGAACATATACTTGGCTGACTATTTTACTCGACATCTTGATTTAGACAATCAGGAAATCTCTAGAAAATCTCATTTTAACTGGTACAGTTATTCAGCTCTGTAAAACTCCATGGTAAATTTACTAACTTGTCCCTGAACACAAAGGAAGTCTGATTGCATGCAGGTTCTCTTTTATCTGTTTGTGTCTGTGTATTTTTATTCTAGTATTTTAACAATAAAATTTATATCGGCTTTATAAGCACATTAAAGATGTCAACTGTACAGGTTACTGTAAGTGCCATAAAACAATAAAAGACAAAATACAAATTTAAAGGTAAATAGACAGGTGGATAGATAGATAGATAGATAGATAGATAGATAGATAGATTGATTTCAGTATAACTTCATTGTAACTAAAATCATATTCCTTTATGGGGGCTGAACTGACTGTTGACTCTTTTTGCATGTTAACATAATAATCCAAAAAAAGTAACAACCTGCTCACTAGAGTTGGGCGAGCATGCTCGGCCAAATATCACGTGTGCTCGATCCAGTGTATTTAAATCAAATTTAGCCTCTATTTCTGAAAGGTTTTTGGTGGGATTCAAACTCACAACCTTCTACATTACAGTGTCACGGCTGAGGATGGGGGAAATCCTCAGCCGTGCGTGCCAGGAGAACAGGATAAGGAGCAGGTCACCTCCTAACAGCGTCCCTACCCTGACCCTAACTCCTAACTGCATGGGCCGACCTTAAAGGTAGGAGGACCCATGCGCAGGAACCTCGGATCCCTAACTCACCCTCCGTCCGGTCCCTGCGCTAGGAGTCAGGGTAAGACGACCTACTCCTCCTAGGCACGGAGGAGCAGGAGTCTCACTGGCCAAGCTGTTGGGAAAAGGGGAACAAATGCAAGCCTATGTATATGGCAGGTGCTGCACTAGTTCCAGCCACATGCCACAGCCTTGCTGACTGGATCCGTGTGCAGGAAAGCTGAAGTCCACAAATAGCAAACAGAAGTCAGCACAAACTCATCCACACACCGGAACCCAGATACATGGCAGCACTGAATAATACAGGAAAACATAAACCGAACATCACACAGACTTAGCTAAACATAAACTTAAACTTATGACCACAGTGGTGGCTCTCACAGGCGGATAGAAAAGACAGGAGGCTGCTCCAGCTAGCAAGACTGAAACAACCTACTGAGCCCTGCTAAAGAGAGGGTCTATATAGGCCCAAGTGGCCACATCCAAGGGTTGGACACACCCAGTGACATCACACACACACTGGGAAGGAAGTTAACCCTTCCAGTACCACAGAAGGGAAAGACACATAAAGGGGAAGTGCACACAATACATAATACACCGTGCACACAACACACACACCTAACATAAAGAAAGTCAGGTGAGACCGCATGCCAGGGCAGCAAGCTGCCTAGCGACGCTCAGGCTGCTCTGCTGCTAAATACAACACTAGTTGCCCACGGCAACCACAAGTGAGGCCACAAACAAGCGGCCCTCACCCGTGGTTGAACACCCATACAAAACCGCAGGCAACTGCATGCGGTAAAGAAGTCACGGTCATGGGCATGGCCGTGACATACAGCCAAGCATGTTAACCACTATACTATAGAGCTGTATGGTTACCCCCCCCCCCCTCCCAAAAAAAAAAGAGACTTCTGCTGTATAGGAATACTTACTAGTAGTAAGTAAGGCCATGCAGCTCTATAGTGTAGGGGTTAACATTCTGGGCTGTAATGTAGAATGTTGTGAGATCAAATCCCGCCAGAAACATTTCAGAAATAGAGGCTAAATATTATTTTAAGAAAATTGTAATTGTAAAAAATGTGTAATTACAAAAATAAAATAAATATATATATATATATATATATATATATATATATAATCATACTTCTGATATATAGGAATGCATAATATGTGGGAAACTACTACTGATGTTTTAGCCATAATATATTTACAAATATATTTAAATATAATAATAATAATAATAATAATAATAATATATGTAAATATATTATGGCTAAAAACTTATATATATGTTTTTAAATTAAATTTTGCCTCTATTTCTGAAAAGCTTCTGACAGGATTCAAACAACTTTCTACATTACAGCCCAGAATGTTAACCACTACATCAGGGGTGTCAAACTCAAATTCATTGGGGGCCGCATCAGCAGTTTGGTCACCCTCAAAGGGCCGGTTGTATCTGTAGGACTATGTGTCCACTCTTTATTATCATAAATTATTGTCACTGCATTCAATTATTACTATAATAATATTGTGGGGCACAGTGTAGGCTATATGTGTATAACAAACATATTTCACATGAAAACTTAGAGTTGCTTGGCTTGGCCCTTGGGGATCTCAGACGCCACTTCCACACTTTGGCCGGGGGCTCGGTGGAGCTGATGTTGTGTTTTATCCTAATGAGAAAGATTTCATAATAAGTATTTGGAGAAGGTGCAGAGGGATAGCAGAGCAGGGAGAGGCTGGTGCTGCTACTAGGGGGTCATACCATGGGGGAGTAATAAAGCCCACCATAATGCCCCCCCCAGTAGTAATAATTCTCCTTATAATGTGACAGTGCAAAAAATACCCCCTTGTAATACCCCCATTTGAGCTAATGTCCTCATAGTGCCCCCATAATGTGCCAGTATAAAATACCCCTTCTTTGTGTCCCCCGTAGATGACCCCATAGTACTCCTCTCCCCCCTTCCCCATAGTACCCACCATGTGTCCCAGTATAAAATTGTACTGTACAGAGAGCCCATATAAAATACCCCTTCTTTGTGGCCTCAGTAGATGCCCCTATAGTGCCCCCAATCATGTGCCAGTATTAACAGCCCCCCCCGTGCCAGTAATAATAGCCCCCTATGCCAGTAATAGCAGCCCCCCTGTGCCAGTAATAGCAGCCCCCAGTAATAACAGCCCCCAGTAATAACGGCCCCCAGTAATAAGAGCCCCTCTGTGCCAGTAATAACAGCCCCCAGTAATAAGAGCCCCTCTGTGCCAGTAATAACAGCCCCCAGTAATAAGAGCCCCTCTGTGTCAGTAATAACAGCCCCTCTGTGCCAGTAATAACAGCCCCCGCCAGTAATAACAGCCCCCCCTTTGCCAGTAATAACAGCCCCCCCTTTGCCAGTAATAACAGCCCCCCCCTTTGCCAGTAATAACAGCCCCCGCCAGTAATAACAGCCCCCCCTTTGCCAGTAATAACAAACAGCCCCCCCTTTGCCAGTAATAACAGCCCCCGCCAGTAAAAGTATTGTACATAATAAAAAATAAAAAAACAACACATACTTACCTCAATGTCAGTGATGCGATGCAGGCCTCTTCTGGCCTGTGTCCCACACTGTATGGCTCAGGCAGCACGATGACGTCATCGCGCCGCCTGCGCCGGCCTCTGATGGGCTGCAGGCACTAGGCCGGCAGCCTATCAGAGGAAGGGAAAGGGACACGCCTCTCCCTCCCCTACCGCAGCACAGGCAGGCATCTGTATCGCTGTCCTGAGGACGGCGATACAGATGACTGGAGATGAGCGCTTCCACAATGGAAGCGCTCATCTCCCTGTGCCCAGCCGCCGCCGCCAGCTCGCTCGCTGCGCGGGCCACATGACAAGGTATGGCGGGCCGGATTCGGCCTTCGGGCCTTGTGTTTGACACCCGTGCACTACATTATAGAGCTGCATAGCCAGTTACTATAAAAAGTAGTTGTAAGTATTCCTATATAGCAGAAGTCTCATATATATATATATATATATATATTATTATTTTTTTATTAAAAGTAACTGGCCATGCAGCTCTATAGTGTAGTCTATACTATAATGTAGAAGGTTGTGAGTTTGAATCCCGCCAGAAATGTTTCAGAAATAGAGGCTAAACTAGATTTAAATACACTGGGTGTCCCCAAGCACTGACTCCATATATAGACATAGCTACATGTGGAGTCAGAGCAGGAACTCCTAAGCCGAACAAGAGTCCCAACACTCTCCTCTCTTTAGAGCAGGGGGTGCCTGGTTTAATGCTCAGGTTCTCCCATTGACTTCCATTGTGCTCGGGTGCTCTGTAGAGCATCCAGAAGTGTTCTACACGAGCACATTGCTGCTCGACCAACACTACTACTCACCTTATCCATTTGCTCGTGGAGAGGCTGTCATGGCCATCTTGATTAAAGAAACCGAGCAAAATCTTACGCTGGGGCTGGGTCTAGTGATGATGTCACTGCGCCCTACCAACACAGCCTATCCGCAAGCAAATGGATGAGGCGAGTCTGTAATTATTTTTTTACTGCCATTTCAGGAAAAAATAGGTTCAGGAAATTTGGCTTTGTGGCAAATTACATTTTTCCTGAAATTCGGATAGAAGTCAATTAAGTTTGACTTTCATTCGCTCATCTCTAATCATATCCTTCATCTGAAGCATTCCTAATTAACCATGTTATGTTATTGCTGACAAATGATTTAAGATGAAGAATGAAGGAAGTTTAGCAAAAAACAAAAAATAAAAATAAATAAATAAAAAAACAGCCTTTAGAATTTGGATCCAGTAGTGTTTAATGACAGAAATAATTAGCAGGCCTTTGCACAGATTCTTTTTTTTATCTGACAAAATACTGATTGTGAATCATAATAAATGATGGTAGAAAATATTTCTGCGTGGATTGGGCCTGTTAAACACATGTCTTTACAAATGCTATATTATCACAATAGTTTCAGCTGGATATGTTACTTATTTTGCCAAGTTATGGGAGAACTGAAAACTTTCCATTGCAATAAATTCTCATGTTAAAGCATTTGATTGCAGTAGCAAATAACCGATGAAACAAACACAGTGATTATATGGAAAACTATAACAAAGAGGAATAATAGGGGCTATCAGTGTGAAATTATGACAATTGTCCTCATTTTAGAAGCATATGCCTACCCGGAAAATCTATAAGACTTCCATGTTGTCAGTGGCTTTTTTATTTACTGGCCTATAATTGGAAATGAGAATAGCTTTTTGCACATGTACCACCCCGTTACGTCAAACCAAAAGCATTTTCATTGACGTGCTTCTGTAAACAACATGTGTATGCGTCAAACTTAAAATTTTAGATAATAACCATAAAATGCTCTAAATCTAAAATAGATATTTTTGCAATATACTGTAAGATTGTGATATAAGAGATCTCACTTGAGGTTGTAATTGTATAACTAGAATTTCTCTCTGTACATTCAGCTAAATTGATTCCTTCAGCTAAAATGTAGCAAAAGATCTACAGTAAAAAAAAATTTAAACTGATAAGTAAATAATTTTCTTATAGGGTACTTGTTACAGAGACAGGTAAAAGATTTGATCTTTGAGGTTCTGGTGTCACAGTGCGGTTCACTGTGACAAGGGTTGCCGTGTTGCTCGCGGTGGTCAGTCTGTCTCCAGCCTTGCTGCGTGCAGAAGCTATGCACCTGACCTGGGTTATTCCATCTGCCTTGTCTGTGTGACCACCTAGTAAGGCATTGAGGTCACCGTGTCTGGTTTGTGACCGTTATGTGTCGTTTCACATGGGGTCCAGGCATCAGCTTGTCTGTTCTGTGTCTTGTCTGTGACTGCCATGTGTTGTCCCGCATGGGGTCCAGACTTCTGTCTTTCTGTGCTTTGTGTGCAGCTCTGTCTATTCACCCATCCACTGACTCTGCATGGGGAACAGGCATCTGCTAGTCTGTGTCTACGCCTTCGGTGAGAGGGCTTCTGGTTACTCCGGAGGGAGTATATCTATGTCTTATCTGTATTTGTTCAGTGTCTAGGTCTTTGTTAGCCTGCCAGTGCTTAACTGCTTCTTATCCTGTCTTGTGTATGTTGGGCCTTCAGTGAGAGTGCTCCTGGGTTCTCCGAAAGGAAGAACATCTAGTCTGTGTGCATCTCTGCCTGTGATCTCCATTATGTTGTTCTGCAGGTGGTCCAGGCATCTGATTGTCTGCCTGTTTGGGCATCTCTGCCTGAGACCACCATGTGTCGTTCTGCAAGGGGCCCAGAAATCTGCTTGTCTGTCTGTTTGGGTAGCTCTGCCTGAGACCACCTTGCATCCATTCCACATGGGTTCCAGGCAGCTGCTTGTGTGCTGGTTCCTATTTTGTCTGTACTGTGTCCTGTGCAGTTTGTTCGGGTTCAGTATGTGTGCCTGGGTTCCAGTCTTTGCCTGTGTGGACTGCTGGTGCTTGGACCAGCAGTCTCTGCAGGTACTTTAAGTGGCCAAAAGCACCGGGACCATCCTGGAGGTGCTACCAGTGAGCCCTCTGCTAAGGTGATCCCCACTATCTGGGGCTCTGTGAAGAATAGGGCTCACTGAGTCTCTACCCTCTGGGTTGGGCCCCAAGTAAACCCAGTCCTGCCACTGGTCCCTTACCTGCTGATCCAGTTTTCTGCCATGTCTGTATTTTGTTGATAATTTTTTCAGTTTTAGTCCTTGCATTGTCTGTCTGATTGCTTGCCTCATATTTGTTTGCTTGAGTTGTTCTAGCGGTCGGTAGGGCCTTTGCTAGAACATGACATCTGGTTGCTGAAACTCAACCATCATTTGCATTTGCAGTATGATTAAAAATACAGTGACGAGCAAAAGGGTAACAATGTTTTATACTTTTGACTTTCGGTCTTCATATTTCACCATACACTACAGCTTCAAACGTGAGCCTACCATCATTTTATAGGCAATCATCTTGGTTATCTCATATATAAATTGGGCTTGCAACTATTTAGCATTTGATTATTTAGGCTGATTCTTGTTATGTATAGTGATGAGCAGCAGGGGCTATATTCGAATTCGCAATATTTCACAAATAATTTGGCAATTATTCATAATATATTCGAGAATTCGCGATCTCCATTCATTATTTTCTTCATTGCAAAAATCGGCAATGTAATATTCGCGTATTGCGCAAACTGTTTTCAAACTACCCGAAGTTTGATGAGATTAGCAAACATGGTTGCCATCAATTTTCGCGACATTGAGGAAGAACTCCTGATCACTGTATGTAATTTGACATTACAGCAGTGTATTTGATTACATTTCACATGCATGTCAGTACAATCGCTTTATATGCAGATCGAGTGTTTTAAAATGTTTGTGATTGCGAAAATCGTCGCTAATGATGCAAATGTTTTTTTTTTGCAATACATATAACTTCACATTTTATAAGGTCTCAGGAGATATTACTGATTGGTGCACTAAGTATTGTTGTGACATCACAGCACTATGTCTGTAGCATGTATGTACAGTATGGACAGCGGAAAAATATCTCTCACATGCACATTGCACATCCATTTTCCTGCCACACACTATATACCACACACACACATATACAGTCTATAGATTAGAGTTTGTGTCCTGTTTATTTGTCTGACCGCCAGTATTTGCTGGTTCATTTAGAGTTGCCCAGGGTGCGGCACGGGGAGGTGAACCAGCTTTACACCCCATACCGTTCCGTCACTTCACTAGGTAGGTACATCTCTGCTCAGCTGGCCAATATCTGATTGCTCACACCCCACAAACATACAATCGCTATACAATCCGATCTTATAACAGTAACATTAAATCTAATATTTCCCCTTCAAAGACTTAAATACTTTTTGCTGTTTTGTTGAGGACGTAATTTTCAATACTTGTATTAAAAAAAATTGGGATTATATGCTTGCATCTTTATCCTGCAGCACATGTTGGAGCGGGGCTATGAGAGGACCCGGATCCAGTCTGAGAAGCAGAGGATTGCAGAGGGAGATCTGTTTTGAGCTATGGAGGAAGTACAATGGCAGGCACAGTAAGATGGCCTTACTAAAGAAATGGTCCAATCTGAAGAGGAGAAACTCGGACTGGATAAGAGAGACCCGTGACAGAATATGCCCAGGTACAATGCTTACATTACTTTTGTATCTCTCGCCAACACTCTGTAATGTATATATACAGTTATGCAAATAAGTATTTTATCCCTTTACAAATGATTACTTAGTACCTGGTGTGACACGTAGTAAATTAGCCGTTTACATCATACATCTCTACCTCGCTGTAAGTGTATATATATATTTATACACACAGCGAGGTAGAGATTTATGATGCAACCGGCTGATTTTGAACATTTCACATACACATAAATATACACTCACCTAAAGAATTATTAGGAACACTTGTTCTATTTCTCATTAATGCAATTATCTAGTCAACCAATCACATGGCAGTTGCTTCAATGCATTTAGGGGGGTGGTCCTGGTCAAGACAATCTCCTGAACTCCAAACTGAATGTGAGAATGGGAAAGAAAGGTGATTTAAGCAATTTTGAGAGTGGCATGGATGTTGGTGCCAGATGGGCCGGTCTGAGTATTTCACAATCTGCTCAGTTACTGGGATTTTCACGCACAACCATTTCTAGGGTTTACAAAGAATGGTGTGAAAAGGGAAAAACATCCAGTATGCGGCAGTCCTGTTGGCATAAATGCCTTGTGGATGCTAGAGGTCAGAGGAGAATGGGCCGACTGATTCAAGCTGATAGAAGAGCAACGTTGACTGAAATAACCACTCGTTACAACCGAGGTATGCAGCAAAGCATTTGTGAAGCCACAACACGCACAACCTTGAGGCGGATGGGCTACAACAGCAGAAGACCCCACCGGGTACCACTCATCTCCACTACAAATAGGAAAAAGAGGCTACAATTTGCACGAGCTCACCAAAATTGGACAGTTGAAGACTGGAAAAATGTTGCCTGGTCTGATGAGTCTCGATTTCTGTTGAGACATTCAAATGGTAGAGTCCGAATTTGGCGTAAACAGAATGAGAACATGTATCCATCCTCTGATGGCTACTTCCAACAGGATAATGCACCATGTCACAAAGCTCGAATCATTTCAAATTGGTTTCTTGAACATGACAATGAGTTCACTGTACTAAAATGGCCCCCACAGTCACCAGATCTCAACCCAATAGAGCATCTTTGGGATGTGGTGGAACGGGAGCTTCGTGCCCTGGATGTGCATCCCTCATATCTCCATCAACTGCAAGATGCTATCCTATCAATATGGGCCAACATTTCTAAAGAATGCTATCAGCACCTTGTTGAATCAATGCCACGTAGAATTAAGGCAGTTCTGAAGGCAAAAGGGGGTCCAACACTGTATTAGT
Organism: Bufo bufo; assembly: GCF_905171765.1. Classification (NCBI taxonomy): domain Eukaryota; kingdom Metazoa; phylum Chordata; class Amphibia; order Anura; family Bufonidae; genus Bufo; species Bufo bufo. The sequence goes on from NC_053389.1 coordinate 693,512,614, forward strand.
ATGGTGTTCCTAATAATTCTTTAGGTGAGTGTATATATACATGTGTGTGTGTATATATACATAAACTACAATCATCATTCTGTATTCCAGTAAAAGGCCCCGTCCATCATTACATTAGATACATCCCCCACTTAATTTGCATGGGATTATAGATTATATATATATATATATATATATATATATATATATATACACACCCCAGTAACTTACCCTTATAAACCAATAATAAAGTAAGAAACATGTACACATAATATAAATGGATAAATTAGGTCATGGCCAACGTTATTAAAGAATAGATTACCAAATAAATAAATTCCATAAGACATATTAACCACTGAATAGACCAGCCATAAGCTTTGAAAAAAACCCATAAAAACATCTAGTCCGTTCGCCACCTATAGGCAAGCGACTTTACCCCTCCTTATAATAAAGTGACCGTGACAACAAAATCAACAGGGAGGGCGGGCTGGTTGCCAATCTTCAAAATGCAGCTTGGCAGACAGCATAATGTTGGCAGCCACTGCAATTATATAACCACCATAACACCACCCAATAACCCTTTATCTAATGTCCAAATTGTTGCTGGGGTCCCCTAAACTTCAATAACCCAGCAACAGTACACTATAGGACACCTTCCTAACCAATCCCCTGCTACCTCATCCTACCTTGTAACTTAGACTATTTTTAGCCATCTTTACCACTGCTTTTGGTGTGTAATTTACTGCCAAAATGAGCCTAAGCCCCCATTGGCATAATCCTAATCCCATGCATATCCCTCCATATTGGAATTTCCCATGATGAGGAGGAGGATGTAACCAGCCCCCGCCAGGAGAGTAAATATGTGCACACAGAAATATAATTATGTATCCATAACATGTACATAAACATTAAAAGGGCCAACAATGAGGGGACAACACACACTACAGTAATATAAAACAAGAACACTGAACACTAACTCTGTAATCTACATAACAAGAACACTGAACACTAACTCTGTAATCTACATAAAATCCATTAACTTACCAACGAAATAACATTATACTCTACTGAACTATCGCTAACTAACCAACTAAATAACATTATACTCTACTGAACTATCACTAATAGTGCTGATCGTGCACAATAGTGCTGATCGGGACTCAGGCCGAACACATCGGGATGCTCGGGTGCTCTACCGAGCACCCGAATATAGTGGAAGTCAATGGGAGAACCAGAGCATTAAACCAGGCACACGTTTAGCTGACCATTGAAAAAACTTACATTGTTCAAATCAGGCCAGGTCATCTGAATACTTCAGCTAGGAATAATGGAATAGGACTCCGGTTCCATTTTGATGGTTTTTGGAACTGGTGCCGTGATTAAGAGGAACAGTCGGAGGCATCCGCATTGTGCCGCTAGAGGTCAAATTCGTGGACCGGCGCAAGACAAACCAAAGCAAAAGCATTTGCCAAGAATATTTTAATTAATCAAAAATGAAAGTCGGAGGTTCGAAGATGATCAGATACTGTCATATCGACCATAAACGATGATGACCGGCGATCCGGCGGCATTATTCCCATGACCCGCCGAGCTGCTTCCGGGAAACCAAAGTCTTTGGGTGCCGGGGGAGTATGGTTTGAAAGCTGACAAAGTAGACTGTATGTCACAGATAAATTTTTGAAGCGCACACGTTACACTGCAGATGTGGCCCTGGTAAGGTCACTGTCAGAAGCGTACACCATCTATGTAAAAATTACAATGTATGTCATAGATACATTTTAAAATTGCACACGTTACACTGCAATGTGGCCCCGGTAAGGTCACTGTCAGAAGCGGACACTGTATATGGAAAAATTACATTGTATGTCACAGATAAATATTTGAAGCGCACATGTTACACTGCAGATGTGGCTCTGGTATGGTTACTGTCAGAAGCAGACACCGTCTACGGAAAAATTGCATTGTACGTCACAGAAACATTTTTGAAGCTCACACGTTACACTGCAGATGTGGCCCTGGTAAGGTCACTGTCAGAAGTGGACACCGTCTACGGAAAAAGTACAAAGTATATCACAGAATTATTTTTGAAGCGCACACGTTACACTGCAGATGTTACCCTGGTAAAGTCACTGTCAGAAGCGGACACCGTCTACGGAAAAAGTACAATGTATGTCACAGAAACATTATTATTTTTTATTTAATTAATGTAGTAACAAGGTACATGTAATTGGTACTGGACGTCTTGCAAGATGCTGTAAGTAATAGAGGTATAATACATTCTTGCGTATTGTAAGATACAAGAAGGATTAGGGCGAATGTCATATCCAAAGGAAGAATGGGATGAATACATTCAGAGTCTGAAGTTACAGGTTACAGTTCACAGTTCTTAAATATTATTTTGAGACACTATTAAGGCTGTCAAGTCAGAACAATTGTAAACATATTAACATATGCATAATGTTGTAAACGCGTATGAAAAAAAAAGTAGGTTAGTTTGAGTGTCTATATACCTGCCATAATTGCCATTGTTTTAAGAACTTTTGATGATTGTGAGCTTCCCATGAGGAGAGTTCTTCGAAGCGATATAGCTGGTCTATTTTCTGCTTCCATTGCTCCATAGGAGTAATGGACGTAGATAGCCAAAATTTTGGCACTAGAAGACGAGCTGCTGTAAGCAGTTGTCTAAACAGGAAAGGAGGGATATGTGGCTCAGTGTTATCATAATAGTTGAGTAAGGCTTTACAAGGGGATATCTGCACTGAAGTATAGCAAATTTGATTGCTGATGTGCAAAATTTCTTTACACCATTTATTGATAAGAGGACAGTCCCACCAAATATGGAGGAAAGTTCCTCTATCGTTAAGGCGACTCCAGCATCTGTCTGAGGCCGTATCGGAAAAGAGGCATGTTTTATGTGGTGTTTTGTACCACCTAGTCAGAAGTTTGTATCCATTTTCCTGGATGCAAATTTGTGGGGGGATAAGAGCATATCTGACAGTGCTGAGAGGGAGAGTTCCCGGCCCAGGTCCTGTTCCCATTGTCAGTTGAAAGCAGGTTTAACAAGTATAGAGGGTGTGTTTAGTCTGTTATAGAGTTGTGAAATAAGCTTTTTTGGAGGGTTAGGGTCAACAATAAGCGATTCAAACCAAACTAGTGGACGATGAAGATCGCCACCAGATACATGGTGGGCTAGAAATGAGTGGAGGTAGGATATAGGGGACAGGCATTGGTGGTGTGGAGTAAGCTTCTTTTGAATATCTTTAATGACAAGTAGAGAACCTGTGGGCCCATAGAATGAGGAGACAGGGATGGTCGATTCCCTCGTGTGGAGTACAGTCGATTACTGCGGGAGGGGCTGTTCATAAAATATCTTTCAGTAAAAGGAGAGGGGATGGAAAGGGTACTGAGCAGAGAGTAGAGTGGAGCCATTGAGAGTGGCTCGCATGATCGGGTAGGGTGAGGAAGGGATGTGGGTTAGATTAATGTTTCCCAGAAAGAGCGAGCATAAAGGTTTACCCAGGAGCTCTTGTTCCATCGCTACCCATGGCATGAGGTTGGAACCTCTGAGCCATTCAACAGCTCTGGATAGGAGCACTGCCCTGCCATTTAGTTCAGGGTCTGGAAGAGCGATCCCTCCAGCTCGTTTCGGACGTGAGAGCAGTGAATGCGAAAGTCAGTTTTTTTTCCCGTTCCAGATAAATAAACAAAATTTTTTCCGGAGGGAGTTGTAGTAAGATTTGGGTACATGGATTGGTAAAACCTGTTGGAGGTATATGAAACTGGGTAATATCAGTGATGTAAGGAGGTTTTTGCGGCCAAACCATGAGAGAGTGGGGAAAATTAAGTTTTTCTATGCTAGATATAATAGATTCCAGTAAAGGGGAGTAGTTAAGTGAGAAAAGTTCAGATATGTTGGAGCTTATTTTGATCCCTAAGTGATGTTAGATATGGAAATGAGCAATCAAATGGGGAGTTGCTCCTCAAGTGTTGCTGTAGGGATAGGGAAACCCCAATGCAGACCACTAGTGATTTTTTCATATTAATTTTGAAATTAGATAGGGAGCTGTATATATCTAAATGGCTTTGGATAGCCGAAAGAAATCTCTCTTGGTTGGAGGTCATGATCATAATGTCATCAGCGAAGGCAGCTAATTTATGTTCCTGACCTCCTAAAAATATTCCTCGGATTTCTGGGTCTGCTCTAAGTTTGAGAAGAAGAGCCTCCAGAGCTAGGACAAATAGCAAAGGGGAAAGGGGGCATCCTTGACGGGTGCCATTCTGTATGCTGAATGGGTCAGACAAGTCACCATTAATTAGAACAGAGGCAGATGCGTGAGAGTACATTGCAAAGGTGGCCTGAACAAAGGGATCAGTTAGGCCGAATCCACACAGGACTTGTCGTAGGTATGTTCAATTCATTCTGTCAAAAGCTTTCTTTGCACAATATTCACTTACAGAGTTTAGAGGGTATAGCTACGGATCAATTTTGGCAAAAGAATGGGATTCTTTATATTACACTGGTTGTTAAGAAAAGAGAGATTAAGTCGTTTGTGGAACTATCACATATTATAGTGAACCTCTCTTGGTTCAGGTATTTTCAGCCTCGGTCAGCACTTTTTAGTTTGAATGACAAATCACTGTTAGAAATAGATAATACTTCTCCGCTAAATGGGTGGCTAGGGAAGATATCACAAAGAATGAAGATTTCTAATATATATAAACTATTACTTAACCACCTCCGGACCGCCTAACGCAGGATCGCGTTCCGGAGGTGGCAGCCCTGCGCAGAGTCACGCATATATGCGTCATCTCGCGATGGCCGAGATTTCCTGTGAACGCGCAAACACAGGCGCGCGCGCTCACAGGAACGGAAGGTAAGAGAGTTGATACCTGCTACCTGGTCCTCTGGTGGTCCCCTTTGTTTGGATCGACCACCAGAGGACACAGGTAGCTCAGTAAAGTCCCACCAAGCACCACTACACTACACTACACCCCCCCCGTCACTTATTAACCCCTTATTAGCCCCTGATCACCCCTGATCACCCCATATAGACTCCCTGATCACCCCCCTGTCATTGATTACCCCCCTGTCATTGATCAACCCCCTGTAAAGCTCCATTCAGACGTCCGCATGATTTTTACGGATCCACTGATAGATGGATCGGATCCGCAAAACGCATCCGGACGTCTGAATGAAGCCTTACAGGGGCGTGATCAATGACTGTGGTGATCACCCCATATAGACTCCCTGATCACCCCCCTGTCATTGATTACCCCCCTGTCATTGATTACCCCCCTGTAAAGCTCCATTCAGATGTCCGCATGATTTTTACGGATGCACTGATAGATGGATCGGATCCGCAAAACGCATCCGGACGTCTGAATGAAGCCTTACAGGGGCATGATCAATGACTGTGGTGATCACCCCATATAGACTCCCTGATCACCCCCCTGTAAAGCTCCATTCAGATGTCCGCATGATTTTTACGGATGCACTGATAGATGGATCCGATCCGCAAAACGCATCCGGACGTCTGAATGAAGCCTTACAGGGGCGTGATCAATGACTGTGGTTATCACACCATATAGACTCCCTGATCACCCCCCTGTCATTGATTACACCCCTGTCATTGATCAACCCCCTGTAAAGCTCCATTCAGATGTCCGCATGATTTTTACGGATGCACTGATAGATGGATCGGATCCGCAAAACGCATCCGGACGTCTGAATGAAGCCTTACAGGGGCATGATCAATGACTGTGGTGATCACCCCATATAGACTCCCTGATCACCCCTCTGTCATTGATTACCCCCCTGTCATTGATTACCCCCCTGTAAAGCTCCATTCAGATGTCCGCATGATTTTTACGGATGCACTGATAGATGGATCGGATCCGCAAAACGCATCCGGACGTCTGAATGAAGCCTTACAGGGGCATGATCAATGACTGTGGTGATCACCCCATATAGACTCCCTGATCACCCCCCTGTAAAGCTCCATTCAGATGTCCGCATGATTTTTACGGATGCACTGATAGATGGATCCGATCCGCAAAACGCATCCGGACGTCTGAATGAAGCCTTACAGGGGCGTGATCAATGACTGTGGTTATCACCCCATATAGACTCCCTGATCACCCCCCTGTCATTGATTACACCCCTGTCATTGATCAACCCCCTGTAAAGCTCCATTCAGATGTCCGCATGATTTTTACGGATGCACTGATAGATGGATCGGATCCGCAAAACGCATCCGGACGTCTGAATGAAGCCTTACAGGGGCGTGATCAATGACTGTGGTGATCACCCCATATAGACTCCCTGATCACCCCCCTGTCATTGATTACCCCCCTGTAAAGCTCCATTCAGACGTCCGCATGATTTTTACGGATCCACTGATAGATGGATCGGATCCGCAAAACGCATCCGGACGTCTGAATGAAGCCTTACAGGGGCGTGATCAATGACTGTGGTGATCACCCCATATAGACTCCCTGATTACCCCCCTGTCATTGATTACACCCCTGTCATTGATTACCCCCCTGTAAAGCTCCATTCAGACGTCCGCATGATTTTTACGGATCCACTGATAGATGGATCGGATCCGCAAAACGCATCCGGACGTCTGAATGAAGCCTTACAGGGGAATGATCAATGACTGTGGTGATCACCCCATATAGACTCCCTGATCACCCCCCTGTCATTGATCAACCCCCTGTAAAGCTCCATTCAGATGTCCGCATGATTTTTACGGATGCACTGATAGATGGATCGGATCCGCAAAACGCATACGGACGTCTGAATGAAGCCTTACACGGGCGTGATCAATGACTGTGGTTATCACTCCATATAGACTACCTGATCACCCCCCTGTCATTGATCAACCCCCTGTCATTGATCACCCCCCCTGTCATTGATCACCCCCCCTGTCATTGATCACCCCCCTGTCATTGATCACCCCTCTGTAAGGCTCCATTCAGACATTTTTTTGGCCCAAGTTAGCGGAATTTTTTTTTTTTTTTCTTACAAAGTCTCATATTCCACTAACTTGTGTCAAAAAATAAAATCTCACATGAACTCACCATACCCCTCACGGAATCCAAATGCGTAAAATTTTTTAGACATTTATATTCCAGACTTCTTCTCACGCTTTAGGGCCCCTAGAATGCCAGGGCAGTATAAATACCCCACATGTGACCCCATTTCGGAAAGAAGACACCCCCAGGTATTCCGTGAGGGGCATATTGAGTCCATGAAAGATTGAAATTTTTGTCCCAAGTTAGCGGAACGGGAGACTTTGTGAGAAAAAAATAAAAAATATCAATTTCCGCTAACTTGTGCCAAAAAAATTTTTTTTCTATGAACTCGCCATGCCCCTCATTGAATACCTTGGGGTGTCTTCTTTCCAAAATGGGGTCACATGTGGGGTATTTATACTGCCCTGGCATTCTAGGGGCCCCAAAGCGTGAGAAGAAGTCTGGTATCCAAATGTCTAAAAATGCCCTCCTAAAAGGAATTTGGGCACCTTTGCGCATCTAGGCTGCAAAAAAGTGTCACACATCTGGTATCGCCGTACTCAGGAGAAGTTGGGGAATGTGTTTTGGGGTGTCATTTTACATATACCCATGCTGGGTGAGAGAAATATCTTGGTCAAATGCCAACTTTGTATAAGAAAATGGGAAAAGTTGTCTTTTGCCAAGATATTTCTCTCACCCAGCAAGGGTATATGTAAAATGACACCCCAAAACACATTCCCCAACTTCTCCTGAATACGGCGATACCACATGTGTGACACTTTTTTGCAGCCTAGGTGGGCAAAGGGGCCCATATTCCAAAGAGCACCTTTAGGATTTCACAGGTCATTTACCTACTTACCACACATTAGGGCCCCTGGAAAATGCCAGGGCAGTATAACTACCCCACAAGTGACCCCATTTTGGAAAGAAGACACCCCAAGGTATTCCGTGAGGGGCATGGCGAGTTCCTAGAATTTTTTATTTTTTGTCACAAGTTAGTGGAAAATGCTGATTTTTTTTTTTTTTTTTTCATACAAAGTCTCATATTCCACTAACTTGTGACAAAAAATAAAAACTTCCATGAACTCACTATGCCCATCAGCGAATACCTTGGGGTGTCTTCTTTCCAAAATGGGGTCACTTGTGGGGTAGTTATACTGCCCTGGCATTCTAGGGGCCCAAATGTGTGGTAAGGAGTTTGAAATCAAATTCTGTAAAAAATGACGAGTGAAATCCGAAAGGTGCTCTTTGGAATATGGGCCCCTTTGCCCACCTAGGCTGCAAAAAAGTGTCACACATCTGGTATCGCCGTACTCAGGAGAAGTTGGGGAATGTGTTTTGGGGTGTCATTTTACATATACCCATGCTGGGTGAGAGAAATATCTTGGTCAAATGCCAACTTTGTATAAAAAAATGGGAAAAGTTGTCTTTTGCCAAGATATTTCTCTCACCCAGCAAGGGTATATGTAAAATGACACCCCAAAACACATTCCCCAACTTCTCCTGAATACGGCGATACCACATGTGTGACACTTTTTTGCAGCCTAGGTGGGCAAAGGGGCCCATATTCCAAAGAGCACCTTTCGGATTTCACAGGTCATTTACCTACTTACTACACATTAGGGCCCCTGGAAAATGCCAGGGCAGTATAACTACCCCACAAGTGACCCCATTTTGGAAAGAAGACACCCCAAGGTATTCCGTGAGGGGCATGGCGAGTTCCTAGAATTTTTTATTTTTTGTCACAAGTTAGTGGAAAATGCTGATTTTTTTTTTTTTTTTTTTTTTCATACAAAGTCTCATATTCCACTAACTTGTGACAAAAAATTAAAACTTCCATGAACTCACTATGCCCATCAGCGAATACCTTGGGGTGTCTTCTTTCCAAAATGGGGTCACTTGTGGGGTAGTTATACTGCCCTGGCATTCTAGGGGCCCAAATGTGTGGTAAGGAGTTTGAAATCAAATTCTGTAAAAAATGACCTGTGAAATCCGAAAGGTGCTCTTTGGAATATGGGCCCCTTTGCCCACCTAGGCTGCAAAAAAGTGTCACACATCTGGTATCTCCGTACTCAGGAGAAGGTGGGGAATGTGTTTTGGGGTGTCATTTTACATATACCCCTGCTGGGTGAGAGAAATATCTTGGCAAAAGACAACTTTTCCCATTTTTTTATACAAAGTTGGCATTTGACCAAGATATTTATCTCACCCAGCATGGGTATATGTAAAATGACACCCCAAAACACATTCCCCACCTTCTCCTGAGTACGGCAATACCAGATGTGTGACACTTTTTTGCAGCCTAGGTGGGCAAAGGGGCCCATATTCCAAAGAGCACCTTTCGGATTTCACAGGTCATTTTTTACAGAATTTGATTTCAAACTCCTTACCACACATTTGGGCCCCTAGAATGCCAGGGCAGTATAACTACCCCACAAGTGACCCCATTTTGGAAAGAAGAGACCCCAAGGTATTCGCTGATGGGCATAGTGAGTTCATGGAAGTTTTTATTTTTTGTCACAAGTTAGTGGAATATGAGACTTTGTATGAAAAAAAAAAAAAAAAAAAAAATCATCATTTTCCACTAACTTGTGACAAAAAAAAAAAAATTCTAGGAACTTGCCATGCCCCTCACGAAATACCTTGGGGTGTCTTCTTTCCAAAATGGGGTCACTTGTAGGGTAGTTATACTGCCCTGGCATTCTAGGGGCCCAAATGTGTGGTAAGGAGTTTGAAATCAAATTCTGTAAAAAATGACCTGTGAAATCCGAAAGGTACTCTTTGGAATATGGGCCCCTTTGCCCACCTAGGCTGCAAAAAAGTGTCACACATCTGGTATTGCCGTACTCAGGAGAAGGTGGGGAATGTGTTTTGGGGTGTCTTTTTACATATACCCATGCTGGGTGAGAGAAATATCTTGGCAAAAGACAACTTTTCCCATTTTTTTATACAAAGTTGGCATTTGACCAAGATATTTATCTCACCCAGCATGGGTATATGTAAAAAGACACCCCAAAACACATTCCTCAACTTCTCCTGAATACAGAGATACCAGATGTGTGACACTTTTTTGCAGCCTAGGTGGGCAAAGGGGCCCATATTCCAAAGAGCACCTTTCGGATTTCACAGGTCATTTTTTACAGAATTTGATTTCAAACTCCTTACCACACATTTGGGCCCCTAGAATGCCAGGGCAGTATAACTACCCCACAAGTGACCCCATTTTGGAAAGAAGAGACCCCAAGGTATTCGCTGATGGGCATAGTGAGTTCATGGAAGTTTTTATTTTTTGTCACAAGTTAGTGGAATATGAGACTTTGTATGAAAAAAAATAAAAATAAAAAATCATCATTTTCCACTAACTTGTGACAAAAAATAAAAAATTCTAGGAACTTGCCATGCCCCTCACGAAATACCTTGGGGTGTCTTCTTTCCAAAATGGGGTCACTTGTGGGGTAGTTATACTGCCCTGGCATTCTAGGGGCCCAAATGTGTGGTAAGGAGTTTGAAATCAAATTCTGTAAAAAATGACCTGTGAAATCCGAAAGGTACTCTTTGGAATATGGGCCCCTTTGCCCACCTAGGCTGCAAAAAAGTGTCACACATCTGGTATTGCCGTACTCAGGAGAAGGTGGGGAATGTGTTTTGGGGTGTCTTTTTACATATACCCATGCTGGGTGAGAGAAATATCTTGGCAAAAGACAACTTTTCCCATTTTTTTATACAAAGTTGGCATTTGACCAAGATATTTATCTCACCCAGCATGGGTATATGTAAAAAGACACCCCAAAACACATTCCTCAACTTCTCCTGAATACAGAGATACCAGATGTGTGACACTTTTTTGCAGCCTAGGTGGGCAAAGGGGCCCATATTCCAAAGAGCACCTTTCGGATTTCACTCGTCATTTTTTACAGAATTTGATTTCAAACTCCTTACCACACATTTGGGCCCCTAGAATGCCAGGGCAGTATAACTACCCCACAAGTGACCCCATTTTGGAAAGAAGAGACCCCAAGGTATTTCGTGATGGGCATAGTGAGTTCATAGAAGTTTTTATTTTTTGTCACAAGTTAGTGGAATATGAGACTTTGTAAGAAAAAAAAAAAAAAATCATCATTTTCCGCTAACTTGTGACAAAAAATAAAAAGTTCTATGAACTCACTATGCCCATCAGCGAATACCTTAGGGTGTCTACTTTCCGAAATGGGGTCATTTGTGGGGTGTTTGTACTGTCTGGCCATTGTAGAACCTCAGGAAACATGACAGGTGCTCAGAAAGTCAGAGCTGCTTCAAAAAGCGGAAATTCACATTTTTGTACCATAGTTTGTAAACGCTATAACTTTTACCCAAACCATTTTTTTTTTACTCAAACATTTTTTTTTTATCAAAGACATGTAGAACAATAAATTTAGAGAAAAATTTATATATGGATGTCGTTTTTTTTTTGCAAAATTTTACAACTGAAAGTGAAAAATGTCATTTTTTTGCAAAAAAATCGTTAAATTTCGATTAATAACAAAAAAAGTAAAAATGTCAGCAGCAATGAAATACCACCAAATGAAAGCTCTATTAGTGAGAAGAAAAGGAGGTAAAATTCATTTGGGTGGTAAGTTGCATGACCGAGCAATAAACGGTGAAAGTAGTGTAGGTCAGAAGTGTAAAAAGTGGCCTGGTCTTTCAGGGTGTTTAAGCCCTGGGGGCTGAGGTGGTTAAAGGGTTTCTGTCACCCTGCAAAACTCATTTTTTTTTTTTTGGATAGTTAGATTCCTCATAGTGCGATATAGCAGAATATAATGCTCTTACTTACTTTGATGCGGCCGATTCTTTATAAAACAAACTTTTATAATATGTAAATGAGGGCTCTACCAGCAAGTAGGGCGTCTACTTGCTGGTAGCTGCTGCAGAAATCCGCCCCCTCGCCGTCTTGATTGACAGGGCCAGCCGTGATCTCCTCCTCCGGCCGGCCCTGTCAGTAATTCAAAAATCGCGCGCCTCGCGTCATTCGGCGCAGGCGCTCTGAGATGAGGAGGCTCGTATCCTCAGCACTCCCTCAGTGCGCCTGTGCCGATGACGTCTTCTTTTTCGGTGATGTCATCGGCGCAGGCGCACTGAGGGAGTGCTGAGGATACGAGCCTCCTCATCTCAGAGCGCCTGCGCCGAATGACGTGAGGCGCACGATTTTTGAATTACTGACAGGGCCGGCCGGAGGAGGAGATCACGGCTGGCCCTGTCAATCAAGACGGCGAGGGGGCGGATTTCTGCAGCAGCTACCAGCAAGTAGACGCCCTACTTGCTGGTAGAGCCCTCATTTACATATTATAAAAGTTAGTTTTATAAAGAATCGGCCGCATCAAAGTAAGTAAGAGCATTATATTCTGCTATATCGCACTATGAGGAATCTAACTATCCAAAAAAAAAAAAAAGAGTTTTGCAGGGTGACAGAAACCCTTTAAATCACGTTTTGGAGAGACACAATTTCCGGGACAAAGGGCCTGGGAGATGGATTGCCCAAATATACAATCGGTAGGGTGGGGAAGCATTTTTACTCATTTTGATTTACTATCTCACAACTTTAATCATGTTTTAATATAGTTTAATATTTATCATAGATTATATGTTACCCCCACCTGGTTAAACAAGTGTGGATTAAGAGACACCTCCAAATGTCCGCGATGTGATACTGTAGGTGCAGATTATCTGCACATGATCTGGGCCTGTCCAGAACTTGGAGCTTATTGGAAAGGTATTAATAATCTTCTTACTCATAAATTGAAAATATGGCTTCCTCTGGAGCCACAATTGTTCTTACTGAATGACTTTTCGTTAATAGGTAGCCATAAATATCAAAAGATTCTGTTAGGTAGAACACTATTATTGGCCAGAGTTCTGATTAGTCGGAGCTGGTTTGCATTCCATACTCCAGAGGTAAACAACTGGATAAACTTGGTAAATAAGGTTAAAAACTACGAACAGAGAAATGGACTAATGCACTAGAGAAATGGACTAAGATGATTGGAAGTGTTGACTTAACTGTATTTGTATCTGTATTCTCTGCCCTTTAGGGGGCGTGGGGGGGGAGGGGGTGGACGCATCACGGGGGGGGGGGTTGGGGGTAAAATGGCATTAATTATATTAAGTTTGAATATCTTGTGTGTATTCGTTTTGTATATCAATAAAGAGATTGAAGTTAAAAAAAAAAAAAAAAAGCTTTCTCTGCATCGGTACTCAGAAGGAGTAAAGGTTTAGAGCAGATGCTAGATTGATATATTACATTTAGGACCCTGGACATGTTGTCTCTGCCTTCTCTGCACGGACAAAGCCCACCTGATCCTCATGCACCAATAAGGGAAGGAGGATCGCTAAGTGGTTGGCCAGAATTTTCACTAATAGTTTAAGGTCTATATTAAGAAGTGAGATGGGTCTATAATTGGCACATTGTTTCTGATTTTTCCCATCTTTGGGTATGAGGGTTATGTGAGCCATTGTCATATCTCTGGAGAGTTGTTTCCCATGTAGGGCAAGGTTACAAACTGAGAGCAGATGGGGAAGGAGGTGTTGCTGAAAGGTTTTATAGTATGAGACAGGTAGCCCATCTAGGCCTGGGATTTTGCCTGAGGGGGATTGTCGCAAAGCCATAGTTAGTTCGTCTAGTGTGAACCGCGAAGCTAGCTTTTGTTTTTGGTCTGCTGAAATGGTCGGCAAAGCAAGTGAGTCCAGGAAGGAGGAGAGAAGGGAAGAGTCGGCATTTGGTGTAAGAGCTTGTGGTAGGTTCTATAAGGACTCAGAATTCACAGAACTGGGTTCCTATAAGTTTAGATGAGTAAAGAGGTGTACCCTGGGGGGATTCTAGCTGATGGATCTAGTTCGCCGATTTTCTATTCTTTACCCTGCGCATCATAAATTTAGATGCTTTGTCCCCATGTGCAAAAAATTTGTGTTGTGAAAATTGGCGTAGGGATTTCATTTCTGCCCTTATGTTTGATAATTCCTGTAGTTGTGACTCTGAAAAGGAGTGTTTTTTGTAGGGTTTATAGGGCTTTCTTCTTTTTACAAAGGGAGTCAAGTTTTTTACCCCTTTCTTTTTTTCGGAATATTCCGATGCTTATAAAATGGACTCTAATGTAGAGTTTATGTGCGTCCCAGAGGGATTGATCTGATACCTCTGGGTGTTTGTTCAGAGAGAAGTATTCCCTCAAAAGGTCAGAAATCTTTTCCTTAGTAGTCTGGTTACCTAATAGGGATTCGTTTAAGCGCCATTTAAATCTGTCCGGGCTAGGTAAGGGGGCAGAGATTGATAGAAAGGTGCGGGCATGGTCGGAAACATGGATAGAGCCTATTTTGGCCTCATGACAGAGCTGGAAGTGCTCTTTGGAAACAAGTAAATAATCCAAATGTTGGTATGTGCCATGTACATGGGAATAAAAGGTGTAGTCAGTTATTTCAGGGTGTAAAGTATGCCATATGTCAATAAGGTGCAGATTCCACAATCCCTCTCTTATGGAGCGTAGGGCACTAAGCGATAGGGCTGATTTCCGGGAGGAGGAATCAAGTTGCGGGTTTAAAGTAACATTCAGATCACCCCCAGAATAATCAGACCCTCAGCGAAGGTTTCACTGATAGGGAAAACCTTGGAGAACCAGATAGATTGTCCGGAGTTAAGGGCATATAGGTTAATTATAGTATATGTTTGGGGGCCTATATAGCCCTTAACAGGTATCTCCCTTATGGGTCTTGTAAGTGGGAGATATATTTAAAAGGAACCTTCCTCTGGAATCCGATAGTCACCCCTCCAGAAGCAGACGAGTCACCTCCACAGTGATACCACTGAGAGTACTGAGCGAAGGATAAGTTGGGGTAGTGATTGAATTTAAAGTGAGTTTCCTGGAGGAGTAAAACACTGGCCCCAGATTTACATAACAATGTGAAAACTTGGCTCCTCTTAGAGGGGGAGATAAAGCCCCTTACATTGTAAGACGTAATCGATAAGTCAGCCATAGTGTCTTGAGTAGGGTTGAGCGAACCCGAACTGTAAAGTTCGGGTTCGTACCGAACTTTAGGATTTTTGGACCCCGGACCCGAACCCGAACATTTCAGTAAAAGTTTGGGTTCGGTGTTCGGCGATTTATTGGCACTTTTTGAAAGGCTGCAGAGCAGCCAATCATCAAGCGTTTAACTCTGTGCCCTTAGAAGCCATCACAGCCATGCCTACTAATGGCATGGCTGTGATTGGCCAGTGCAACCTGTGACCCAGCCTTTATATAAGCTGGAGTCACGTAGCACTGCACGTCACTCTGCTTTGCTTAGTGTAGGGATAGGATGCTGCGGCTGTGAGAGAAAGAATAGGAAAGAAACTTTAATCAGAACTCAAATTAAACTCAGCAATCTACATAGATTTTATTGTGTGGGTGCAGTGCACAATCTTTTTACCCTGCCCTGAGCCCAGTGACAGAGAAAAATAACTTTTATCCGACTGATAGCTATGTGGGCGGTGGCGGCCATTTTATGCAAGCTCAGTGCACCAGCACTGCATATGTGCTTTTGTAACATTGAAATCCAAGCTTGAAATACTGCAATAATAATCTGGGTTTAAAAAAACACCCATTTTTGGCAATATTCTACATCTGGTGCCTTTGCAGCATTAGTCAGAGTGCAATTTAAGCTAGAAATACAGCAAAATTTTTTGCCTTTTTGGGGAAAATCTGCCTTTTTGGGCAGATGCCCTTGCTGCATCTGTACGTGTGAAATTCAAGCGTTATATACTGCTGTCATATTCTGTTATTCAAAAAACACTCATTTTGGGCAAAACACTTAATATTGCAGCCTTTGCTGCATCTGTGATTGTTAAAAACAAGCTTGAAATACTCCGATAATTTTCTGGCTTTGAAAAAACACAAATTTTTGACAATACCCTCCATCTAGGGTTTCTGCCGCATTAGTCAGTGTGCAATTTAAGCTAGAAATGCAGCTATAACTTTCTGGGTTTTGAAAAAAAAATAAAAATTTGGCCACAATACTTAATTTGCGGCCTTGTCTGCATCTGTCAGTGTAAAATTCAAGCGTTATATACTGCTGTCATATTATGCTATTAAAAAAACACCCATTTTGGGCAAAGTACTTAATATTGCAGCCTTTGCTGCATCTGTTATTGTTAAAACAAGCTTGAAATACTTCAATAATTTTCTGGCTTTGAAAAAACACCCATTTTTGGCAATAACCTCCATCTTGGGCCTCTCCCGCATTAGGTAGTGTGCAATGTAAGCTAGAAATACAGCTATATTTTTCTGGGTTTTAAAAAATACCCTTTTTGGGCAAAATACTAAATTTTACAGCCCTTGCTGCATCTGTATGTGTGAAATTCAAGCGTTATATACTGCTGTCATATTCTGTTATTCAAAAAACACCCATTTTGGGCAAAATACTTAACCACCTCCGGACCGCCTAACGCAGGATCGCGTTCCGGAGGTGGCAGCCCTGCGCTCAGCGACGCATATACGCGTCATCTCGCGATGGCCGAGATTTCCTGTGAACGCGCGCACACAGGCGCGCGCGCTCACAGGAACGGAAGGTAAGAGAGTTGATCTCCAGCCTGCCAGCGGCGATCGTTCGCTGGCAGGCTGGAGATGTGTTTTTTTTAACCCCTAACAGGTATATTAGACGCTGTTTTGATAACAGCGTCTAATATACCTGCTACCTGGTCCTCTGGTGGTCCCCTTTGTTTGGATCGACCACCAGAGGACACAGGTAGCTCAGTAAAGTCCCACCAAGCACCACTACACTACACTACACCCCCCCCGTCACTTATTAACCCCTTATTAGCCCCTGATCACCCCTGATCACCCCATATAGACTCCCTGATCACCCCCCTGTCATTGATTACCCCCCTGTCATTGATCAACCCCCTGTAAAGCTCCATTCAGACGTCCGCATGATTTTTACGGATCCACTGATAGATGGATCGGATCCGCAAAACGCATCCGGACGTCTGAATGAAGCCTTACAGGGGCGTGATCAATGACTGTGGTTATCACCCCATATAGACTCCCTGATCACCCCCCTGTCATTGATTACACCCCTGTCATTGATTACCCCCCTGTAAAGCTCCATTCAGACGTCCGCATGATTTTTACGGATCCACTGATAGATGGATCGGATCCGCAAAACG
>NC_053389.1:693530274-693580086 GCF_905171765.1 Bufo bufo
TTCAATAATTTTTTGGCTTGGAAAAAACACACATTTTTGGCAATACCCTCCATCCTGGGCCTCTGCCGTATTATTCAGTGTGCAATTTAAGCTAGAAATATAGCTATAATTTTCTGGGTTTTACAAAACACCCATTTTGGGCAAAATACTTAATTTGCGACCTTGTCTGCATCTGTACGTGTGAAATTCAAGCTTATTTATATTGCTGTCAGATTCTGGTATTAAAAAAGCACACATTTAGGGCAAATTTTTTTATTTTGCAGCCTTGTCTGCATCTGTACGTGTGAGATACACCCTTTAGATACTGTTGTTCTATTCTACTATTAAAAAAACACCCATTTCGGGAAAAAAACATAATTTTGCAGCCTCTGCTGCATATGTCATTGTGAGATACACCCTTTAGATACTGTTGTTCTATTCTGCTATTAAAAAAACACTTACCGTATTTTTCGCCCTATAAGACGCACTTCACCCCCCCCCCCAAAAGTGGTGAAAAATAGCAGTGCGTCTTTTGTGGCGAATGCTGCGACCGTCGGGTGTATCGGCTGAGAGGGAGAAGGGGCTGGGGCCGGCATTTGGTTCTGTAATGGCAGCGGGGCCCGGTGCAGTCACTGTATTATACTACACCGGGCCCCACTCACTGTAGTATAATCATATCTAACTTGTGGGTATTGTTAAAGTATTCAAATCATCTTAAATCCAGCGCTGTACTACTTACTACTAACTTCTTGGCAATCAGGAGGCTGTGCGGGCAGGCGGGCGCTCGCAGCATAGCTCACTATGTCACGCGCCTTCTCAGGCCACTTTATGAATGAAGCAGGCAGCGCAGATGCATGATGTAGTGAGTCACTCTGCGAGCACCTGCCCGACCTCCTGACTGCCAAGAAGTTAGTAGTAAGTAGTACAGCGCTGGATTAAAGATGATTTGAATACACAGCATCTCAATCGGGTTGAGGTCAGGACTCTCACTGGACCACTCCAGAAGGCGTATTTTCTTCTGTTTAAGCCATTCTGTTGTTTATTTACTTCTATGCTTTGGGTCGTTGCCCTGTTGCAACACCCATCTTCTGTTGAGCTTCAGCTGGTGGACAGATGGCCTTAAGTTCTCCTGCAAAATGTCTTGATAAACTTGGGAAATCATTTTTCCTTTGATAGCAATCTGTCCAGGCCCTGACGCAGCAAAGCAGCCCCAAACCATGATGCCCCCACCACCATACTTCACAGTTGGGATGAGGTTTTGATGTTGGTGTGCTGTGCCACTTTTTCTCCACACATAGTGATGTGTGTTTCTTCCAAACAACTCAACTTTGGTTTCATCTGTCCACAGAATATTTTGCCAGTACTGCTGTAGAACATCCAGGTGCTCTTGTGCAAACTGTAAACGTGCAGCAATGTGTTTTTTTTTTACAGCAGTGGCTTCCTCTGTGGTATCCTCCCATGAAATCCATTCTTGTTTAGTGTTTTACGTATCGTAGATTCGCTAACAGGGATGTTAGCATATGCCAGAGACTTTTGTAAGTCTTTAGCTGACACTCTAGGATTCTTCTTCACCTCATTAAACAGTCTGCGCTGTGCTCTTGCAGTCATCTTTACAGGACAGCCACTCCTAGGGAGAGTAGTAGCAGTGCTGAACTTTCTCCATTTATAGACAATTTATCTTACCGTGGACTGATGAACAGCCAGGCTTTTGGAGATACTTTTATAACCCTTTCCAGCTTTATGCAAGTCAACAATTCTTAATTGTAGGTCTTCTGAGAGCTCTTTTGTGTGAGGCATCATTCACATCAGGCAATGCTTCTTGTGAAAAGCAAACCCAGAACTGGTGTATGTTTTTTATAGGGCAGGGCAGCTGTAACCAACACCTCCAATCTCATGTCATTGATTGGACTCCAGTTGGCTGACACCTCACTCCAATTAGCTTTTGGAGATGTCATTAGTCTAGGGGTTCACATACTTTTTCCACCTGCACTGTGAATGTTTGCATGGTGTGTTCAATAAAAACATGGTAACATTTAATTCTTTGTGTGTTATTAGTTTAAGCAGACTGTGATTGTCTATTGTTGTGACTTAGATGAAGATAAGATCACATTTTATGACCAATTTGTGCAGAAATCCATAACATTCCAAAGGGTTCACATACTTTTTCTTGCAACTGTATGTGTCATCCACAGATGCCTCCATAACAGTGCAATCAACAGATGCCCCCACAATGATCCCCCATAACAGTGCCATCCACATATGCTCCCATAACAGTGCCATCCACATATGCCCCCATAACAGTGCCATCCACATATGCCCCCATGACAGTGCCATCCACAGATGCCCTCATAACATTGCCATCCACAGATGCCCCCCATAACAGTGCCATCCACAGATGCCCCCATAACAGTGCCATCCACAGATGCCCCATAATAGTTTCATCCACAGACGACCATCAGTTCAAAACCCACCAAAAGCACACCTTTTGGTTCATTTTTTTTTCATTCTTATTTTCCTCCTCAATAACCTAGGTGCGTCTTATGGTATTTAGGACAAAAATAATAATTTTGCAGCCTTTGCTGCATCTGTCATTGAGAGATACACCCTTTACATACTGCTGAGCTATTCTGGTATTAAATAAACACCCATTTTGGGCAAAAATCTTAATTTGTGGCCTTGTCTGCATCTGTACGTGTGAGATACATGCTTTAGATGCTGCTGTGCTATTCTGGTATTTTAAAAAAACACTCATTTAGGGCAAAAATCTTAATTCTGCAGCCTTTGCTGCATATGTCATTGTGAGATATACCCTTTAGATACTGTTGTTCTATTCTGCTATTAAAAAACACCCATTTAGGGCAAAAAACTTTAATTTGCAGTCTTTGCTGCATATGTCATTGTGAGATATACCCTTTAGATACTGTTGTTCTATTCTATTTTAAAAAAAAACACCTATTTAGGGCTAAAAAATTAATTTTGCAGCCTTTGTTGCATCTGCAATTGTGAGATACACGCGTTAGATATTGTTGTTCTATTCTGTTATTAAAAAAAACACCCATTTTGGCAAGATCCTAAATTTGAGAAATATGAGGAGAGCGTCAAATAAGGGATGTGGCCCCGGTCATGGTGCTGCTGGTGGAGCTCCTGTTGCAGGGAGAGGACGTGGCCGATCTGTGCCAGCTACACGCACAAGTGAAACACCTTCCTCAGGTGCGAGTAGGCGACTCTACAAATGGTGAGGCCAGAACAAGTACAGGCGATAGTAGATTGGGTTGCTGACAGTGCCTCCAGTTCCTTCACATTGTCTCCCACCCAATCTCCTGCTGAAAGATCAGAGTTGGTACCTGCAGCCGATGTTCATCAGTCTTTCACCTCACCCCCTTGCAAATCAGCCAAGCAGTCTGAGCCCCAAGTCATGCGGTAGTCTCTTCTGCTTTTTGATGACTTTGTTAGCAGGGTTTCCCAGAGCCATCCACCTAGCCCTGCCCCAGAAGTGGAAGAGATTGAGTGCACCGATGCCCAACCACTTATTTTTCAAGATGAGTACATGGGAGGACCATCGCAGCACATCTCGGATGATGACAAAACACAGGTGCCAACTGCTGGGGCTTTCGAAAATGTGCAGACCGACAAGGAAGGCAGGGGTGAAGACTCGGTGGAAGATGATGTGGAGAATGATGAGGTCCTCGACCCCACATGGAATCAAGGTCATGTGAGTGATCTGTGTAGTTCGGAGGAAGAGGCGGTGGTCGCACAGAGCCACCAGCACAGCAGAAGAGGGAGCAGGGTGCAAAAGCGGAGCGGCCGTCCCCTAGACAGTACGCCTGCTACTGCCCAACGCAGCAAGGGACCGAGCACACCAAAGCCAGCTCCAAGGAGTTCCCTGGCGTGGCAGTTCTTCAGACAATGTGCTGACGACAAGACACGAGTGGTTTGCACGCTGTGCAATCAGAGCCTGGAGCGAGGCATAAATGTTCTAAACCTGAGCACAACCTGCATGACCAGGCATCTAAGTGCAAAGCACGAGCTGCAGTGGAGTAGACACCTAAAAAACCAAGAAAGGTCTTTGGCTCCTCCTGCTTCCTCTTCTGCTACAGTCTCGGCCTCTTCATCCACCTCTGGAGTAACAGTACCACCTGCCACCCTGCAAACAGAGGATCTGCCAGCAACTCCACCATCTGGGTCACCAAGCATCTCCACAATGTCCCACGGAAGCGTTCAGCTCTCCATATCCCAAACACTGGTGGAAGAGGAAGTACCCCCCTACCCACCTGCGATCTATGGCCCTGAATGCCAGCATTTCAAAATTACTGGCCTTTGAAATGCTGTCATTCCGTAAGGTGGAGATGGAGAGTTTTAAAAGCCTTATGGCGGTGGCTGTCCTAAAGTACGTTGTGCCCAGCCACCACTACTTTTACAGGCGTGCCATCCCTTCCCTGCACAACCAAGTGGGGGACAAAATCAGGTGTGCACTGCGCAACGCCATCTGTGGCAAGGTGAACCTCACTATGGATATGTGGACCAGTAAGCACGATCAGGGACGTTATATCTCCATAACAGCACACTGGGTAAATGCTGTGGTGGCTGGGCCTGAGGCGGATAGCAGTTTGACGCATGTCCTTCCACCAGCAAAAATTGCAGGGCGCTTCAGTTTGCCTCCTGTTGCTTCCTCCTCTTACTCCGCTTTCTCATCAACTACCAGATCCTCATCCGGTCAGGGTAACACCTTCACCACCAACTTCAGCACAGCCAGGGGTAAACGACTGCAGGCAGTTTTAAAACGTATCTCTTTGGGGGACAAACCCCACACTACACAGGAGCTGTGGATGGGCATTGAACAGAAGACCTATGAGTGTTTGGTGCCAGTGAGCCTCAAGCCAGGCCTGGTGGTGTGCGATAATGGGCAAAGTCTCGTAGCAGCTCTGTGACTAGCCGGTTTGACACACATCCCTTACATCCCTTGCCTGGCGCATGTGCCAAATTTTGTGGTGCAGAGATTCCTTCAAAATTCATCTGTGCGTGCTTTTGGCGTTCTCACCCTGCTGCTGCTCGCCTGTCAGCGCTGCAGCGTAACTTCGGCCTTCCCGCTCACCGCCTCATATGCGACGTGCCCACAAGTTGAAACTCCACCTTGCAAGTGCTGGCCAGAATGTGCGAGCAGCAGCAGGCAATAGTGGAGTTTCAGCTGCTGCACGCACGGGTGAGTCGCTCTGCGGAACAGCACCACTTCACCACCAATGTTGCGCTGTTTTGAGTACTCCATCAACATGGCCAGTGCCGATAACGCCGTTCTCAGCGTTACTATCCTACTTCTATGCCTCCTTGAAAAAAAGCTGCTGGCGATGATGGAAGAGTATGTGGCACAGGAGGAGGAGGAGGAAGAGGTATAATTTCATAGGGTTTCCGGACAGTCATTCACAAGTGGCTCCGAGGGTGGGTTCCTGCACCCACAAACGCCAGATACACAATTGTCCAGCCAGGGCACAGTTCTGGAGGATGACGAGATGGAGGATGAGGAGATGCAGGAGGAGGAACCATGTTCACAGCAGGCTGGCACCCAGACCAGCTCATGGCCATCACTGGTACGTGGATGGGGGATACAGAGGACACAGACGATACACCTCCCACAGAGGACTCTGGGCAGCCTGGCACACATGAGCGATTACATGCTGCAGTGTCTCCGCAATGACCGCCGAGTTGCCCACATTCTAACTTGTGCTGATTACTGGGGGACCACGCTGCTGCATTCCCGTTACAAGGACAACGTACCATCCTTAATTCCCTCACTGGAGCGTGATCGTAAGATGCGCGAGTACAAGCGCACGCTGGTAGACGCACTGCTGGTGGCATTCCCACCTGACAGCGGGGGCACAGTGGAAGCACAAGGCAAAGGCAGAGGAGGAGGAAGAGGTCGCCAATGCAGCTGGGGCACCACCAGCACCTCAGAAGGCAGGGTTAGCATGGCTGAAATGTGGAAAAGCTTTGTCAGCACGCCACAACAACCAGCACCACCAGCTGATTGTTGATGGAACGTCTTAGCAGGAGGCAGTTTTTCAGCAACATGGTGGAGCATTAAGTGTGCACACGCCTACACGTACTGAATGACTGGTCTGCCCCCTTCAACCTCTGGGTCTCCAAATAGGACACATGGCCTGAGCTTGCCCTTTACACCTTGGAGGTGCTGGCCTGTCCTGCAGCCAGTGAATTATCTGAACGTGTGTTTATCACGGCAGTGGGAGTTATCACAGACAAGCGCAGCCGCCTGTCCACAGCTAATGTGGACAAGCTCACGTTCATTAAAATGAACCAGGCATGGATCCCACAGTTCTTGTCCATACCTTGTGCAGCATAGACATGTATAAGGGCCTTAACCAGCCATTGTTATACTACAGCTCAATTGCTCATTCTTGTATTTTGGATATTTTACACTCTTTTGGAGTGTACCCTAATTAAAAAAATATATATAAAATTTTAACCAAAAAACAGTGTTGGCTACTTCATCCTCCTCCACCGCTGCTTCCACCTACACCGCTATGTCCACCGCCTCCTCAAACTCCTACTCCATATGGACATCCACCTCATAAATCAAGTTTTTTTATTTATTTTTTGTACATATATATATTTTTTTTATGTCATTTCACTATTTTGTCTTTTAAATTTGTATTGAAATTGAATTGAAATTCACCAATTTTTGGGTGTGATATACCACTGCTATACATAGTAGACGTGTAACAATTTTTTTTTTAATTTGTCTGTTAAATTTCCGGGTGAAATTCGCCAATTTTTGGATGTGATATACCACTGCTATACCTAGTAGACAGATAAAACAAATTCACTAATTTGTCTGTTACATTTTCGGGGGAAATTCACCAATTTTTGGCTGTGATATACCCATGCTCTACCTAGTTGACAGCTTAATAAATTTCACTAATTTTTCTGTTACATTTTCGGGTTACATTCAACAATTTTTGGCTGTGATAGACCCCTGCTCTACCTAGTAGACAGGTTAATACATTTCACAAATTTTTCTGTTACATTCTTGGGTTGACATTTTAATATTTTTGCCGTAAATAAACCCCTGCTCTGCATAGGTGACAGGGACCAAAATTTTTTAAAATAATCTGTTCCATTGGTGGGTGAAATTAACTCATTTCTGGTTATGAAAAACCCTTGCTCAGAATTGGTGACAGGTACTTAAATTTCAAAAATTCTTCTTTAATTGGCCCTTTCATTCCATCCTTTTGCTTTAATAACTTGTCCCACATTTCCGCTTCATCCCATTGCAGCCCTTGAACTTTCTTGGATGAGGTCTCCCTTTCTCACGCTCCCTCTCCGGCGTGGAACCCTGATTGGCCGATAACTGTGATCAACATGGTAGGCTCAGAAAAGAACATCGAAAATTGATAGAGAAGATATCCAATTGGATCATGGACGTCACAGGGATGTGTGATCCGGCAGAAGTTATCTAGAGTCAACAATGCGGCAGCAGGGCCTCTCCTGGCTAACGTTTCCAAATCCAAAATACCCCAGTGACATTCCGTATAATTTTTTATTAATCATTCCAATAACAAGGCATCTTAAGAGTCCTGTATTGTTATTTATCGTCACTACCATCCCGAGTCAGTAGTGAGTAATTGCAGCGCGCCCCCTACTTAACTTGGAAGATTATGCTTCAATACTTTGTCCCACATTTCCGCTCGATTACATTTCATTTCATCCATTGACCTCTCTTGGATGTGGTATCCCTTTCTCAGGCTCCCTCTCTGGCATGGAACCCTAATTCCCCGCCACTCGTGATCACCATGGTAGGCGCAGAAAAGAACATCAAAAGTTGATAGAGAAGATATCCAATTGGATCGTTGACATCACGGGGACGTGCGACATGGTCGAGCAGTATGTATGCACACGCCTACACGTACTGAATGATGGGTCTGACCCCTTCAACTTCTGTGTATCCAAATTGGGCACATGGCCTGAGCTTGACCTTTACTCCTTGGAGGTGCCGGCCTGCCCTGTAGCCAGTGTACTGTCTGAACGTCTGTTTAGCACGACTGGAGGGGTTTATCACAGGTTATATTTCCCAATGTTTTGGGGTGTACCCTAATTTAAAAAAATATAAATAAATTTAAAACCAAAAAGCAGTGTAGGCTATCTCCTCCTCATCCACCGCCGCTTCCACCTACACCGCCACATCCACCGCCTACTTAACCTCCTACTCCATTTGGACCTCGTACTCCTAGATCATAGTACATAGTAACATAGTACATAAGGCCGAAAAAATACATTTGTCCATCCAGTTCGGCCTGTCATCCTGCAAGTTGATCCAGAGGAAGGCAAAAAAAAACTGTGAGGTAGAAGCCAATTTTCCTCACTTTAGGGGAATAAAAAAATTCCTTCCCGACTCCAATCAGACAATCAGAATAACTCCCTGGATCAACGACCCCTCTCTAGTAGCTATATCCTGTAATATTATTACACTCCAGAAATACATCCAGGCCCCTCTTGAATTTCTTTATTGTACTCACCATCACCACCTCCTCAGACAGAGAGTTCCATAGTCTCACTGCTCTTACCGTAAATAATCCTCTTCTATGTTTGTGTACAAACCTTCTTTCCTCCAGACGCAGAGGATGTCCCCTCGTCACAGTCACAGTCCTGGTGATAAATAGATGATGGGATAGATCTCTGTACTGACCCCTGATATATTTATACATAGTAATTAGATCTACCCTCAGTCGTCTTTTTTCTAACGTGAATAACCCTAATTTTGATAATCTTTCAGGGTACTGTAGTTCCCCCATTCCAGTTATTACTTTAGTTGCCCTCCTCTGGACCCTCTCCAGCTCTGCTATATCTGCCTTGAACTGTACACAGTACTCCATGTGTGGTCTGACTAATGATTTGTAAAGTAGTAGGAATATGTTCTCATCACGGGCATCTATGCCCCTTTTGATGCAACCCATTATCTTATTGGCCTTGGCAGCAGCTGCCTGACACTGTTTTTTGCAGCTTAGTTTGCTGTTTATTAAAATTCCTAGATCCTTTTCCATGTCAGTGTTACCGAGTGTTTTACCATTTAGTATGTACGGGTGACTTGCATTATTCCTTCCCATGTGCATAACTTTACATTTGTCAGTGTTAAACCTCATCTGCCACTCATCTGCCCAAGCCTGCAATCTATCCAGATCCCGCTGTAGTAGTATACTGTCCTCTTCAGTGTTAATTACTTTACACAGTTTAGTGTCATCTGCGAAAATTGATATTTTACTATGCAAGCCTTCTACAAGATCATTAATAAATATATTGAAGAGAATAGGGCCCAATACTGACCCCTGAGGTACTCCACTAGTGACAGTGACACAATCTGAGTATGTACCTTTAATAATCACCCTCTGTTTTCTATCATTGAGCCAGTTACTTACCCACTTACAGACGTTTTCTCCCAGTCCGAGCATTCTCATTTTATATACTAACCTTTTATGTGGTACAGTGTCAAATGCTTTGGAGAAGTTCAGATATACGACATCCATTGATTCGCCGCTGTCAAGTCTAGAACTTACCTCCTCATAGAAACTGATTAAATTAGTTTGACATGACCGATCCCTCACGAAGCCATGCTGATATGGCGTTATTTGCTTATTTCCGTTAAGATGCTCTAACATAGCATCTCTCAGAAAAACTTCAAACAGTTTACCCACAACAGATGTTAAACTTACCGGCCTATAGTTTCCAGGCTCTGTTTTTTGACCCTTTTTGAATATTGGCACCACATTTGCCATGCGCCAATCCTGTGGGACATTCCCTGTCAGTATAGAATCTGCAAATATCAGAAATAAGGGTCTGGCTATGACATTACTTAATTCCCTAAGGATACGGGGGTGTATGCCATCTGGTCCTGGCGATTTGTCTATTATAATCTTTTTAAGTCGCTGTTGTACTTCCTCCTGGGTCAGACAGGACACTTTTAATGCAGAATTTATTTCAACATTCAGCATTTCATCTGACAGTTTATTTTCCTCAGTGAATACATTGGAGAAAAAAATATTTAACAGCTTTGCTTTCTCCTCGTCGCTCTCTGCGACTCTCCCCTCATTACTCTTTAAAGGGCCGACACCTTCAGATTTATACTTTTTAACATTTATATAATTAAAGAACATTTTAGGGTTAGTTTTACTCTCTCTGGCAATTAATCTCTGGGTCTCTAGTTTGGCCGCTTTTATTTGTTTTTTACATGTTCTATTTTTTTTCCTTATAGTTTTTCAGTGCTTCCGTGCTACCCTCCTGTTTTAGTGTTTTATATGCTTTCTTTTTGTCATTTATTGCTTTCTTTACAGTTCTGTTTATCCACATTGGTTTCTTTTTGTTCCTTAACCTTTTATTCCCATACGGTTTGTACTTCTCATAATGAGATTTTAGGATGCTTTTAAAGATATCCCATTTTGTGGCTGTATTTTTATTTGTGAGGACCTTATCCCATTTAGTTAGGCCTATGGCCTCTCTTAGTTGGCTAAATTTAGCTTTTTTGAAGTTTGGTATTTTTGTTCCTCCCTGTAGAAACGCTCTTTTGATGATAATTGGAAGGTTATTACTTTATGGTCACTATTTCCCAGGTGTCCCCCAACCTGCACGTCTGTTGTTCTGTCAGGTCTATTGGTTAATACTAAGTCCAGTATGGCCGTCCCTCTAGTCGGGTCCTGAACCAGTTGGGAAAGGTAATTGTCTTTGGTTATTGCCAAGAACCTGTTTCCTTTATGAGATATACAAGTTTCAGTTTCCCAGTCTATAACTGGGTAGTTGAAGTCCCCCATAATAACCACCTCATTATGATTTGCCGGCTTGTCTATCTCATTTAGTAGTAGATTTTCTGTGGACTCTGGTATATTAGGTGGTTTATAGTAAACTCCTATTAGTAATTTATTGTTGTTTTTAGCTCCATGTATCTCTACCCACAGTGACTCCACATGTTCATGTCCCTCACTTATATCTTCACGGAGTGTGGGCTTTAGACAGGACTTTACATAAAGGCAGACCCCTCCCCCTCTACGGGTTTGACGATCCTTTCTAAACAGACTGTAACCTTGTACATTAACTGCCCAGTCATAGCTATCATCCAGCCATGTCTCAGTTATTCACACTGTGTCATAGTTCTCCTCACTCATCACTAATTCCAGTTCACCAGTTTTATTAGTCAGGCTTCTGGCATTAGTATACATACATTGAGAGGTTTATGTATATTTTTTACCCTACACCTTTCCTTCTGAACTGTTCTAGTCCCTCCTTCCATTCCTCCCCCAGTCCCACTACCTTGCCCCCAGTCTCTATCTGCACTATCTTCCCATCCTGTAACGTAATTACCCTCCCCCCAGTCCCTAGTTTAAACACTCCTCCAACCTTCTAGCCATCTTCTTCCCCAACACAGCTGCCCCTTCCCCATTGAGGTGCAGTCCATCCCTACGATAGAGCCTGTAGCCGATAGAGAAGTCGGCCCAGTTCTCCAGGAACCCAAACCCCTCCTTCCTACACCAGTTCTTGAGTCACTTGTTAATTTCTATAATCTCCCGCTGCCTTTCTTGTGTGGCCCGTGGTACAGGTAGTATTTCTACCTTTGAGGTCCTTGCCCTAAGCTTTTGACCTAAATCCCTGAAATCATTTTTAAGGACTCTCCACCTACCCCTAACTTTGTCATTGGTTCCGATATGGACCATGACCGCTGGATCTTCTCCAGCCCCTCCCAGTAATCTGTCAACCCGATCCGCCATGTGTCGAACTCTAGCGCCAGGAAGACAGCATACTGTTCGGCGATCACGGTCTTTGTGACAGATTTCTCTAATAATTGAGTCTCCCACTACCAGCACCTGTCTGGCCTGCCCTGCTCTCCTGGTCCCCTGCTTACCGGAGCTGACATTCCCCTGACTGGCAGAGGAAGTGTCCGGCTGCGGCAGTGCCGTCCCTGGACTGATATCCCCCTCATCTGCCAAACGTGCAAACTTGTTGGGGTGTGTCAGATCAGGGCTAGCCTCCCTGGCACTCTTCCCTCTACCCCGCTTTCTAACTCTTACCCAGCTAGGTACCTCACTTTCCTCAGCCTCCTCTCTGTCACCCTCCCCCTCATCTACCCCAAAGAGTGCTTGCTCGGTGAGAAGCAAACTCTTTTGCAAATTGTCAATGCCTCTCAGTGTTGCAACTTGCCCATTTAGAGACTCAATTTGCGATTCCAAACGGGTAATTTGCTCACATCTTGAACAAAGATATACACCCTCGAATGGCTGTTCCAGGACTGCATACATCATGCAAGATGTGCACTGGACTGCGTTGTCAATTGTGCAACACATACTAAATGGGGATTACACCACAAAAGCGAAAAATACAATATAATGTAGTACTAAGAAACTGGCTAATTGCAGTCCTCCACTGAAGTCCCTGAATCTAAAGTCACTTAATCCTAAGTCACACACTTACGCAACCACACTTAATCAACCACGCGGCGCGGTCAAACTCGCGTTATATATCTCCTTATATAAATATAAATGCAGCTCACTACACCAGCCTGGTTTGTTTTCCCTCTGGATTCAAAAAGGCTGTGTTGCTCTCACTGCTGAGTTTTTATAGTCTCCTAATTAGACAGCCACACCCTAATTAGACAGCCACACCCTAATTGCTCACCTGTGCAACCCCTGGAGAAGGAAAAAAAAAGTGTTATCACAGCACACAATACAGTCAAACACAGCCACTCATCAAGGTCCACAAATAATTTAGCTCTCAGATACTCCCTCACTTAATCTTAAGTAGGGATGAGCGAACCCGAACTGTATAGTTCGGGTTCGTACCGAATTTTGGGGTGTCCATGACACGGACCCGAACCCGAGCATTTTCGTAAAAGTCCGGGTTCGGGTTCGGTGTTCGCCGCTTTCTTGGCACTTTTTGAAAGGCTGCAAAGCAGCCAATCAACAAGCGTCATACTACTTGCCCCAAGAGGCCATCACAGCCATGCCTACTATTGGCATGGCTGTGATTGGCCAGTGCAGCATGTGACCCAGCCTCTATTTAAGCTGGAGTCACGTAGAGCCGCACGTCACTCTGCTCTGATCAGTGTAGGGAGAGGATGCAGCTGCTGCTGTTAGAGCGAGATTAGGCAGGGATTTATTTACTGAAGTGATCGATATACAGCTGTGTATCATACAACCTCTGCTATTCAATTGCTCACTGTTTTAAGGCTGCCCAGAGTGTTTTTCAGTCACTTTTTTCTGGGGTGATCGGCGGCCATTTTGTGTCTTGTGGTGCGCCAGCACAAGCTGCCACCAAGTCCATTTTTAACCATCAATAGTGTGTTTTTTTTTTTTTTTGCTATATCCTACATCAGGGGCTTGGCTGTGCTTGCTATTTTATTGAGGGGTAAAATACAATTGCCAAAATAGCAGTACCCTAAATCTGGTGTTTCAGCTGTGGCTAGCCAATTGTAATACTGTCTGCTGTCTGCCGAAGCACAGTTTTTGTTCTGGGTTGAATACAATTCCCAACTTAGCAATTCCTTAAATTAGTGGTTTCTGCTCTATCAGGCCAAGGTTAAATCTATCCATAAAAGGGTATATTAGATTGAAAGTGCGGATAGGGTCATCCTCAATAACTTCACACGCTACCGTGCATTTCCAAGTCTAATTCTGTCCGTAAAAGGGATACCTGTCATCCAGCGCCTAAATACTAGGCCTACAATTTAAATTCAGCTAAATCTGTCGTTACTGCTGTGCCTGTATTAGTGTAATACGGTACCTAAATAGATAGCCAGATAGTGTTAGGTGCCTGTAAAAAAAGGCCTGAATTTGAATTCAATACATTGGGCCAAATAATTATTTTCTTATTGTGGTGAACAATGAGGAAAACATCTAGTAAGGGATGCGGAGGCGGACATGGTCGTGGTGGTGTTAGTGGACCCTCTGGTGCTGGGAGAGGACGTGGCCGTTCTGCCACAGCCACACATCCTAGTGAACCAACTACCTCAGGTCCCAGTAGCCACCAGAATTTACAGCGATATTTGGTGGGGCCCAATGCCATTCTAAGGATGGTAAGGCCTGAGCAGGTACAGGCATTAGTCAATTGGGTGGCCGACAGTGGATCCAGCACGTTCACATTATCTCCCACCCAGTCTTCTGCAAAAAGCGCACAGATGGTGCCTGAAAACCAAGCCCATCAGTCTGTCACATCACCCCCATGCATATCAGGGAAACTGTCTGAGCCTCAAGTTATGCAGCAGTCTCTTATGCTGTTTGAAGACTCTGCTGGCAGGGTTTCCCAAGGACATCCACCTAGCCCTTCCCCAGGGGTGGAAGAGATAGAATGCACTAACGCACAACCACTTATGTTTCCTGATGAGGACATGGGAATAACACCTCAGCACGTCTCTGATGATGACGAAACACAGGTGCCAACTGCTGCGTCTTTGTGCAGTGTGCAGACTGAACAGGAGGTCAGGGAGGAAGACTGGGTGGAAGACGATGCAGGGGACGATGAGGTCCTAGACCCCACATGGAATGAAGGTTGTGCCACTGACTTTCAGAATTCGGAGGAAGAGGCAGTGGTGAGACCGAGCCAACAGCGTAGCAAAAGAGGGAGCAGTGAGCAAAAGCAGAACACCCGCATCCAAGAGAATTCGTCTGCTACTGGCCACCGCCATCTGGGACCGAGCACCCCAAAGGCAGCTTCAAGGAGTTCCCTGGCGTGGCAGTTCTTCAAACAATGTGCTGACGACAAGACCCGAGTGGTTTGCACGCTGTGCCATCAGAGCCTGAAGCGAGGCATTAATGTTCTGAACCTTAGCACAACCTGCATGACCAGTCACCTGCATGCAAAGCATGAACTGCAGTGGAGTAAACACCTTAAAAACAAGGAACTCACTCAGGCCTCCCCCTGCTACCTCTTCTGCTGCTGCCGCCGCCTCGGCCTCTTCCTCCGCCTCTGGAGGAACGTTGGCACCTGCCGCCCAGCAAACAGAGGATGTACCACCAACACCACCACCTCCGTCACCAAGCATCTCAACCATGTCACACGGCAGCGTTCAGCTCTCCATCTCACAAACATTTGAGAGAAAGCGTAAATTCCCACCTAGCCACCCTCGATCCCTGGCCCTGAATGCCAGCATTTCTAAACTACTGGCCTATGAAATGCTGTCATTCAGGCTGGTGGACACAGACAGCTTCAAACAGCTCATGTCGCTTGCTGTCCCACAGTATGTTGTTCCCAGCCGCCACTACTTCTCCAAGAGAGCCGTGCCTTCCCTGCACAACCAAGTATCCGATAAAATCAAGTGTGCACTGCGCAACGCCATCTGTGGCAAGGTCCACCTAACCACAGATACGTGGACCAGTAAGCACGGCCAGGGACGCTATATCTCCCTAACTGCACACTGGGTAAATGTAATGGCGGCTGGGCCCCAGGCGGAGAGCTGTTTGGCGCACGTCCTTCCGCGCCAAGGATCGCAGGCCAACATTCTTTGCCTCCTGTTGCCTCCTCCTCCTACTCGGCTTCCTCCTCCTCTTCTTCCACCTGCTCATCCAGTCAGCCACATACCTTCACCACCAACTTCAGCACAGCCCGGGGTAAACGTCAGCAGGCCATTCTGAAACTCATATGTTTGGGGGACAGGCCCCACACCGCACAGGAGTTGTGGCGGGGTATAGAACAACAGACCGACGAGTGGTTGCTGCCGGTGAGCCTCAAGCCCGGCCTGGTGGTGTGCGATAATGGGCGAAATCTCGTTGCAGCTCTGGGACTAGCCGATTTGACGCACATCCCTTGCCTGGCGCATGTGCTGAATTTGGTAGTGCAGAAGTTCATTCACAACTAGCCCGACATGTCAGAGCTGCTGCATAAAGTGCGGGCCGTCTGTGCGCGCTTCCGGCGTTCACATCCTGCCGCTGTTTGCCTGTCTGCGCTACAGCGTAACTTCGGACTTCCCGCTCACCGCCTCATATGCGACGTGCCCACCAGGTGGAACTCCACCTTGCACATGCTGGACAGACTGTGCGAGCAGCAGCAGGCCATAGTGGAGTTTCAGCTGCAGCACGCACGGGTCAGTCGCACTGTGGAACAGCACCACTTCACCACCAATGACTGGGCCTCCATGCGAGACCTGTGTGCCCTGTTGCGCTGTTTCGAGTACTCCAGCAACATGGCCAGTGGCGATGACGCCGTTATCAGCGTTACAGTACCACTTCTATGTCTCCTTGAGAAAACACTTAGGGCGATGATGGAAGAGGAGGTGGCCCAGGAGGAGGAGGAGGAGGAACAGGGGTCATTTTTAGCACTTTCAGGCCAGTCTCTTAGAAGTGACTCAGAGGGAGTTTTTTTGCAACAGCAGAGGCCAGGTACAAATGTGGCCAGACAGGGCCCACTACTGGAGGACAAGGAGGACGAGGATGAGGAGGTGGGGGAGGAGGATGAGGATGAAGCATGTTCACAGCGGGGTGGCACCCAACGCAGCCCGGGCCCATCACTGGTGCGTGGCTGGGGGGAAACGCAGGATGATGACGATACGCCTTCCACAGAGGACAGCTTGTCCTTACATCTGGGCAGCCTGGCACACATGAGCGACTACATGCTGCAGTGCCTGCGCAACGACAGCAGAGTTGCCCACATTTTAACGTGTGCGGACTACTGGGTTGCCACCCTGCTGGATCCCCGGTACAAAGACAATGTGCCCACCTTACTTCCTGCACTGGAGCGTGATAGGAAGATGTGCGAGTACAAGCGCACGTTGGTAGACGCGCTACTAAGAGCATTCCCAAATGTCACAGGGGAACAAGTGGAAGCCCAAGGCGAAGGCAGAGGAGGAGCAAGAGGTCGCCAACGCAGCTGTGTCACGGCCAGCTCCTCTGAGGGCAGGGTTAGCATGGCAGAGATGTGGAAAAGTTTTGTCACCATGCCACAGCTAACTGCACTACCACCTGATACGGAACGTGTTAGCAGGAAGGCAACATTTCACTAACATGGTGGAACAGTACGTGTGCACACCCCTCCACGTACTAACTGATGGTTTGGCCCCATTCAACTTCTGGGTCTCCAAATTGTCCACGTGGCCAGAGCTAGCCTTTTATGCCTTGGAGGTGCTGGCCTGCCCGGCGGCCAGCGTTTTGTCTGAACATGTATTCAACACGGCAGGGGCGTCATTACAGACAAACGCAGCCACCTGTCTACAGCCAATGTGGACAAGCTGACGTTCATAAAAATGAACCAAGCATGGATCCCACAGGACCTGTCCATCCCTTGTGCAGATTAGACATTTATAACTACCTCCCCTTAACCATATATTATTGTACTCCAGGGCACTTCCTCATTCAATCCTTTTTTTATTTTCATTTTACCATTATATTGCGGGGTAACCCAAAGTTGAATGAACCTCTCCTCTGTCTGGGTGCCGGGACCTAAAAATATCTGACAATGGCCTGTTCCAGTGTTGGGTGACATGAAGCCTGATTCTCTGCTATGACATGAAGCCTGATTCTCTGCTATGGGACCTCTCTCCTCTGTCTGGGTGTCGGGGCCTAAATATCTGACAATGGCCTGTTCCAGTGGTGGGTGACGTGAAGCCTGATTCTCTGCTATGACATGAAGCCTGATTCTCTGCTATGACTTGAAGCCTGATTCTCTGCTATGACATGAAGCCTGATTCTCTACTATGGGACCTCTCTCCTCTGTCTGGGTGCCGGGGCCTAAATATCTGACAATGGCCTGTTCCAGTGGTGGGTGACGTGAAGCCTGATTCTCTGCTATGACATGAAGCCTGATTCTCTGCTATGACTTGAAGCCTGATTCTCTGCTATGACATGAAGCCTAATTCTCTGCTATGGGACCTCTCTCCTCTGTCTGGGTGTCGGGGCCTAAATATCTGACAATGGCCTGTTCCAGTGGTGGGTGACATGAAGCCTGATTCTCTGCTATGACATGAAGCCTGATTCTCTGCTATGACTTGAAGCCTGATTCTCTGCTATGACATGAAGCCTGATTCTCTGCTATGGGAACTCTCTCCTCTGTCTGGGTGCCGGGGCCTAAAAATATCTGACAGTGGCCTTTTCCAGTGGTGGGTGACGTGAAGCCTGATTCTCTGCTATGACATGAAGCCTGATTCTCTGCTATGACTTGAAGCCTGATTCTCTGCTATGACATGAAGCCTGATTCTCTGCTATGGGACCTCTCTCCTCTGTTTGGGTGCCGGGGCCTAAAAAAATCTGACAGTGGCCTGCTCCAGTGGTGGGTGACATGAAGCCTGATTCTCTGCTATGCCATGAAGCCTGATTCTCTGCTATGGGACCTCTCTCCTCTGTCTGGGTGCCGGTGCCTAAATATCTGACCATGGCCTGTTCCAGTGGTGGGTGACGTGAAGCCTGATTCTCTGCTATGACTTGAAGCCTTATTCTCTGCTATGACATGAAGCCTGATTCTCTGCTATGGGACCTCTCTCCTCTGTCTGGGTGCCGGGGCCTAAATATCTGACAATGGCCTGTTCCAGTGGTGGGTGACGTGAAGCCTGATTCTCTGCTATGACATGAAGCCTTATTCTCTGCCATGAGACCTCTCTCCAATTGATATTAGTTAATTTTAATTTATTTTATTTTTATTTTTATTCATTTCCCTATCCACATTTGTTTGCAGGGGATTTACCTACATTTTGCTGCCTTTTGCAGCCCTCTAGCCCTTTCCTGGGCTATTTTACAGCCTTTTTAGTGCCGAAAAGTTCGGGTCCCCATTGACTTCAATGGGGTTCGGGTTCGGGGCGAAGTTCGGGTCGAGTTCGTTACCCGAACCCGAACATTTCCCGGAAGTTCGGCCGAACTTCTCGAACCCGAACATCCAGGTGTTCGCTTAACTCTATACAAGACCAATTGAAAAAATGGTAATGATTTTTGGCTCAAAATGAGTATAATGCAATAAAAAAATGCCTCCAAAGGTGTACATAGCCAGTAAAGGCTAAGTACCATTTTAGGGGCATGTTTTATGGTTTCATTTTACTCATTTTGGGCTAATTATTATATATTTTTTTCAATTGGTCATTATTAAAAAATTTTCATTTATTCTGTCACAAATACATAAATCACTGCAAAAAGTGCACCACAATGATATTTAACTGACAATACTGGCTAATACCTCAGACTAATGTTAAAAACTGAGACTTTAGCCAATGTATTCCAGTCAGGAACACAATGGAGCCCTTTTGCACCACCGTCAAGGTATCTCAATGTGGCATGGGTCCTACCACTAGATTACCTATGGTGTGTGAACACGGTCTGAATGGTGCTAGTGATTTTTCTTTATATGTATGTATAGAGATGTCGCAAACATAGAATTTTCTGTTTGCGAACGGCGAGCGCGAATTCCCGCAAATGTTCGCGAACGGGCGAACGGGCCGAACCACAATAGACTTCAATAGGCAGGCAAATTTTAAAACCCACAGGGACTCTTTCTGGCCACAATAGTGATGGAAAAGTTGTTTCAAGGGGACTAACACCTGGACTGTGGCATGCCGGAGAGGGATCCATGGCAAAACTCCCATGGAAAATTACGTAGTTGACGCAGAGTGTGGTAAGTTGAATTCGCAATGCGATTAATATAACCTGCATTAATCGCATTGCGAATTCAACTTAGAGCTAAGTTCCTAATGGTTGTATTGCTAGAATTGACGAATATAACGAATATAGCACTATATTCTCAATCTTCGTTATATTCTAGCAATACAACCATTAGGAACCCAGCTCTAAGTTGAATTCGCAATGCGATTAATATAACCTGTATTAGGCTGAGTTCACACAAGCGTGTCCGGATAAGGTCCGGATGCGTTGCGGCAAACCCGCGCGAGTAGGTACCCAATTGCAGTCAGTTTTGACTGAGATTGCGTTCCGTTGTTTAGTTTTTATCGCGCGTGATAAAAAACTGACTGTGGTACCCAGACCCGAACTTCTTCACAGAAGTTCAGGTTTGGGTTCGGTGTTGTGTAGATGTTATTATTTTCCCTTATAACATGGTTATAAGGGAAAATAATAGCATTCTTTAATACAGAATGCTTAGTAGGTGGTCAATTGAGGGTTAAAAAATAAAAAAATAATAACTCACCTTCTCCTCTTGATCGCGTAGCTGCCGGTCTCTTCTTACTTCTTTAATCATGAGCTGCCGGCTAAAGGACCTGTGGTGACGTCAGATCACATGGTCCAATCACATGGTCCATCACCGTGTTCACCTCACGCATTGCACCCGCGCGGAAAACTCGCCCGTGTGAACTCAGCCTTAATCGCATTGCGATTATAACTTAGATCTGAGTTCCTAATAGTTTTATTGCTAGAATTGACGAATATAACGAATATAGCACTATATTCTCAATCTTCGTTATATCCTAGCAATGCAACCATTAGGAACCCAGCTCTAAGTTGAATTTGCAATGCGATTAATATAACCTGTATTAATCGCATTGTGATTACAACTTAGATCTGAGTTCCTAATGGTTGTATTGCTAGAATTGACGAATATAACGAATATGGCACTATATTCTCAATCTTCGTTATATTCTAGCAATACAACCATTAGGAACCCAGCTGTAAGTTGAATTCGCAATGCGATTAATATAACCTGTATTAATTGCATTGCGATTACTACTTAGTCAAATTTGTGACACTGCAGCTTCAGAATGAATCTAAGATGGATGCTGTCCTTGCTTTTTGATAGGAGGTGGGAGGGTCTGGGAGGGAGGGCATGCTGATTGGCTGGAATGTGTCTGCTGACTGTGAGGTACAGGGTCAAAGTTTGCTCAATGATGATGTATAGGGGGCAGACCGAACATCGCATATGTTCGCCCGCCGCGGCGAACACGAACAAGCTATGTTCGCCGGCGAATAGTTCGGGCCATCACTATGTATGTAATGTGCCATTGCGCAATGCTGGTAACATTCTAGGGCACCTGGTAGCCTGTGTCACATGGCCTGTTATAGGTGGGGCTTGCAGCCCTATTCCTTCTCCCACTGCATGAG
Organism: Bufo bufo; assembly: GCF_905171765.1. NCBI lineage: Eukaryota > Metazoa > Chordata > Amphibia > Anura > Bufonidae > Bufo > Bufo bufo. Next base: position 693,551,259 of record NC_053389.1, read on the forward strand.
TGATCCCACTATGGAGGTATGTGGGAGCTTGGCCTTGAGCTAGATCTTAGCACCATTAAGACCGTGTTCACTCACCATAGGTAGTCTAGTGGTAGGACCCATGCCACATTGAGATACCTTGACGGTGGTGCAAAAGGTCTCCGTTGTGTTCCTGACTGGAATTCATTGGCTTAAAGAGGACCTTTCACTTGTATAAACTATGTGAACTGAGCATGCTGCCATATAGAGCGGCGCCCGGGGATCTCACTGCATTTACTATTATCCCCGGGCGCCGCTCCGTTCTCCCGTTATAGGCTCCGGTACCTTTGCTCCTTAAGTTATAGTAGGCGGGTCTTCCCTTGTCCTGTGGGCGTCTCCTTCTCCTAGGCTGCAGTGCTGGCCAATTGCAGCACACAGCTCACAGCCTGGGAGGTTTTTTTCTCCCAGGCTGTGAGCTGTGCGCTGCGATTGGCCAGCGCTGCAGCCTAGGAGAAGGGGACGCCCACAGGACAAGGGAAGACCCGCCTACTATAACTTAAGGAGCAAAGGTACCGGAGCCTATAACGGGAGAACGGAGCGGCGCCCGGGGATAATAGTAAGTGCAGTGAGATCCCCGGGCGCTGCTCTATATGGCAGCATACTCAGTTCACATAGTTTATACAGGTGAAAGGTCCTCTTTAAGTCTCCGTTTTTAACATCGGTCTGAGGGATTAGAAAGTATTGTCAGTTGCATATCATTGTGGTGCACTGTTTGCAGTGATTTATGTATTTATATATTTTCATTCACACACTATTCCATCTTGTGTAGGATGCCTTTGTGGTGCATGTGGTCCGCTGCCGACATCCTCCATTGTATGCATTATTTGCTGGGGATTGCCGCTAGCAACGGACCACATGCAGAGGAATTGCTCCCTTGGTTATAAAAACGTTACAGTGTTTGGGGGTTTTGAGAATTTCCTCCCATTTAGGCCACTTTATTTTAGTGATCATTCTGTCACAAATGTTTAACTGTTTGTCTAGATGGTACCTTGGAACCAAACCTGAGTTCGGGAAATGTTTTTTTATTTATTTTTTATTAATTCTTTATTTTCTGAATTTTTCAATCTAGATACAGATCAACTTTAGCCTGATGGCCATAGACTGATATTATATAAAGGTAATGTTACAAGTAATCAAGCATAACATAAAGTAACTACATAAGATAACATCAAAATATCCATAAGTAGTAGCCCATATTGTTGCAGAATTTTCATTTCCCTGTATGACTCCCAGAAACATAATAGTATGTCAAAGATGTAGCATATTGGAGCATTCAAGGCGGCAATGGCTACCTGGATAATGAACACATTATAAATTAGATAAAGGGGTGAAGAAAAAGAAAGAAGAAAGAAGAGAGAGGGCGGGGGGGGGGGGGGGGGGTGTACAGACAAACTTTAGTACTCGAGAGGTCTAGATAGAAAATGAGAGACAGGTCAAGTGCTTGAAGTGCTGGTCAGGTGATGCCAGTCCACCCAGATTGCACTATTAAACTGCCATCATAGTGATTCACATCACTCACTATCACTCAGTGACCTCCATGGTTGCCATGTTTTCCAGAATTTCTCATAGCTTCTGTTAATCCAACTGGTCACTTCTTCGAATTGACATATTTGATTGACTTTATCCTTCCATTCTTGTATTTAGGGAGTATTGGTATTCCTCCAGTGTAGAGGTATGATGGCTTTAGCAGCCGCTATGAGATGGGTCACTAAGTTGTGTTTAGATGGCCTGTAAAGGTCAGTTGGTAGCGAAAAGAACACTATTTCTAACGTGATCTTAAGCTCAGTAGCCGAGACTTTATTTATTATCCTGGTAACGCCCTCCAAAAAGGGAATAATCAGTGGGCATGTCCACCATATGTGGGATAATGATCCCACTCCTTTGCCACATCTCCAGCACAGCCGATCAGGGGACAGACCACTTCTGTGTAAGAACTCTGGAGTTCTATACCATCTGGAGAGAAGCTTAAAATTGTTTTCTTGTAGACGTATGCATGGTGACGATCCATGTGAGAAAGCTAGGAGCTTTTTAAGTTCCTGATCTGAGAAGACAGTGTCAAGCTCTCTCTCCCAGTCTCTGACATTCAAAGGTTTTTTCACCTCACCCTGAGCTCCCACCATACCATAAATTGCTGAAATTCTCCTCTGTTTAGGAAGTGGGGATAATAAAGTCTTTTCAAACTCTGTCAATGGTCTCCCTGAGCTGCACTTCTTTCTCAATCCACCGCACACAGCACCTATGTATGATTTTGTGAGAAAAAAGCTAGGGGAGTATTTTATTCGCTCTGGCAGCCTGCTTAATATAGATGTTTCTGTGTCGGGGGTTAACTCCCCTAGTCTGACTTGGGCTAGTGATGACCATATCTCCGGGAGAATGTCTCTGCTATTTCCTAATAAGTCAGGGATAAGGCTTGCCGGTAGAAGAGGGGACGGGATAGGTGCTAAATTTTGGCCGAGTTCTTTCCATGTCTCTCTAATCCCCTTCAATAAGGGGTCTATGTCTTTATTCTTGTTTTGGCTTATGTCAGGTAACCAGAGAAGCCTCTGAAGTGTAGGTCCCACACTATATTGCATGAGCTCTTGTACATCCGGTTGTCTCTTGGGATCTACTGACTCTAACCACCTGTTTAATTGTATAGCTTGTAGTATCTTAAGACGTCTGGAAGTCCCAAGCCACCTCTATCCCTATTCCTGACTAAAAGGTTATGTGAGAGTCTAGGTTTTCTCCCGTTCCATAGGAATTTTGAAAATATTCTCCTAATCTATAGGAAGAATGTCTTTGGTAGTTGTATCGGTACCATTTGCATAACATACAGGATCTTGGGAAAGACATAAGCTTTGATCACATTTTTTCTGCCCATCCAGGATAGGTATGGCAAGTTATATTTCAGTAGTAGTTGTGTGATATCACTTTTAAGGGGTATGTAATTACATTTGAATAGGTCATCCAAGTTCCTTGGTATCCGTATCCCTAAATACTTTATTAGTCCAGTGAATTGGGAGATGGGTCTCTAGGGAGGTTGCTCTTGAATCAGAAAGTGAAATGTTTAGTATTTCAGACTTAGAGTGATTAACCTTAAAGTCTGAAATCTGGCTAAATATCTCAATCTTTTTGACTTGGTGTTCTAGTCCTTTATGAGGATTGGTCACCAGGAATAATAGATCGTCTGCAAAAGCAGTGCATTTTAGCTCTTCCCGGCCATGTTTAACACCTTTAATTTCCGAAGCCTGTCTGACCAGCTGGATGAGTGTCTCTACAACTAGAATGAATAGAGAGGGAGACAGTGGCCTTGTCCCATTTGTTATTTCAAATGCTAAGGAGAGTGTACCATTGACTTTCAGTCTAGCATGTGGTTGCTGGTATAATGTGAATATTGAGTGTATGAATGGGTCAGGGATGGCAAATTTTTCTAGGGTCAATTTCATGAAGTTCCAATTGACCCTGTCAAAAGCTTTTCAGCATCTATGCTTAGCAGGGTCAACGGGAACCCCTTTGTTTTTGGCGGAAGGAATTGCGTGGAAGATCCGGTGTGAGTTATCTTTCCCCTCCCTGCCTTGGATGAATCCCGACTGTTCTGGGCCTATCAAATAGGGTAATATTTTGCTTAATCTAGTTGCTAGTATTTTGGCCCAAATCTTCAGATCTAGATTCAAGAGGGAAATTGGCCTATAACTTCCACAGTTCTGGGGTTCTTTGCCTTCTTTGTGGATAAGTGTGACGTATGATTCCTGTGTTTGTTTAGGCAGAAAATCTCCTTGCATTAATGCATTGCAAGCGTCGGTAAGACGGGGTACAAGGATATCTTGGAAACTCCTGTAGTATAGGAGAGGCAGACCGTCTGGTCCTGGACTCTTGCCTGGGGGGGAAACTACGTATAATAGAAGTCACTTCCTCCGATGTGACTGGGGCAGTTAATGAGTCTAAGTCGGCCTGGTGAACTGACGGTAACTTGAGGGAATTTAGGAATTCTCTGATATGTGTCTGTCTACTGTCAGTTTGGTCTGGGGATTTAGATTTGTTAAGGTTGTATAGCCCCTCATAGAATTTTTGGAAGGCCCTTCCTATCTCAGGTGTTCTTGGGTGACGTTGCCATCTGTCTTTTTTATCTTGGGGATATATGTTACATTTTTCATCTTTTTTAGCAAAGAGGACATCAATTTGCCCCCTTTGTCCCCATGAGCGTATACTTTGTGTTGGAAGTTTAACATCTGTTTCCTCACTTTCTGAGCTAAAGGTTTTTTTAAGCTGGAGTCTAAGTTCTGTTAGTTTCTCCTGTTTCTTTCTACATGCAGATAATTTGTTCACTTTTCTACCCTCATTATCTGAGCTAGTATGGTGTCTAGAGTCTTCTGATGTTCCTTTTTAACCTTGGTACCAATAGAAATAAAGCACCCCCTAACGTAAACCTTGTGGGCTTCCCACTCAATAGGAGAAGTGCTGTGTGCGGTGGAGTTGATTCCAAAATACAGCTCTAATTGAGACCTAACCTGGTCGAGGTGAAGTCTGTTGTTCAACAGGGATTCGTTGAGTCTCCAGTTCCATTCTTTTCTTGGTAGAGAGTCCAGGGTGAGGGTCACATGGCATGGTGCGTGGTCAGAGATAGTGATATTCCCAATCTTAGCGGCGCTGGAAAGAGGAAAAAGAGAGGTGGATGTTAAAATGTGGTCGAGTCTCTGATATGAACCATGTGGGTTAGAGAAAAAGGAATAGTTCCTAGCTGTCGGGTTTCTATTTCTCCAAATGTCTATCAGTTGAAGATCATGGAATTTTCTATGTAACCTACTGATGTGTTTCTGCGCTATGTGTGAATTGTTATCAAAGTTTTGCTAAGTCAAGAGTGGATATGGGAAGGGGGGGGTGAAAAGTTGAAGTGATGACGGGGTGGAGGTAAGAAACTTGACTTGGTGACCCAGCAAGTTTATTCTAATCTTGTCGTCTTCCCTCTTTTTTTTTTTTTTTGTATAAGTGCTGGAGGGAAACGTGGAGGAAAGTGTGTGGGGGGGGGTAAGAGAACGTAATATTCCCATACTGGAGATTAGGGATAACATTAAGAAGGAGAGGGTGATATCTATCTGGATGTAATGATATCTATCAAATCCTATCTCATGGTAATAAACCCGACCTGTAATAGCTCTTTCTCTTTCTTTTTTTTTTTGTTTAAGTGCTGGAGGGGATGGGGAGGGAGAGGGAGGGGATGGGGAGGGAGAGGGAGGGGGGAAGCAATAATAATCCCATAACTGAGATTTTGGCTAATAATGGGGAAGGAAAGGGTAGTATCTATCCGGGCGTAAAAACATCATTCAGAATACATACTTTTTAGGTATAACTGAGAGCGTATATCAAATATATAAACTTTTTCTTGATAATATACCGGAGCTCTAGTGACTCTCTCTTTTTTTTATTTTTATTATTGTTAATAACTGGTAAGTAAGGTATATAACATGAGTCCAGAACTCTAAGTTCAAACCCTGGGTATAGCAGAAGATCTCCATGGGTTAGCGTACAGCCATTACTATTCCGGCTGTCTATTGTAAACTGAGGCCTACAGTCCCTGTTCTCGTCTTCAGGGTGGAGGAGAACGCGCCTCGGACGCCGCTTTATTCATCTTGGCCTTCGCCTTTAGTACCTTCTTCCAGGGCTCAATCTGCGTGAGTCATGGTAGGTCTGCGGGTACGGCTATCGGCATCCAAGAGGGAATTTCTACCGGGTGTATTCCTATAGCTTCCCAGGCTCTTTCTAGGTCGTCCGGAGTATGAATCGCAATACGTTTTCCATTTTTTATAATCGCGATACCAAAGGGGTATAGCCAGACATATTGCATTTTTTGTGCTCTCAGCGCATCGAGTAATGGCTTCATGATGCGCCTTTTTGCTAGTGTAGAAGGCGCAATGTCCGCTCCGTCGTATGCTATTTGTCCCTTCTCTCTAGCTGAGGCCATTATTCGAGCAGTGTCTACAAACGACAGCATGCCGCAGACAACATCTCTGGGTCTTTCATTCGGCCTCGGAGCTGGTTTTAAGGCCCTGTGTATTCGCTCAATTATAATCGAAGCGGCCGATTCCTGGCCCAAAAGATCGGCGAATATTTCCATGGCCACTTTACGCAGCGATTCAGAGGCCCAGGACTCAGGTAATCCTTTGATACGAATATTTTGCCTTCTGCTTCTATTCTCTTGATCTTCTAACATTAACATCGCTCTGTTGAGCTCTGTGGTGTGGACATCTAGGTACTCCGCCATTCCTGTGGAGTGTGTCACCAGCTCCTGCGTCGCAGTTTCGAGCGTCTCCACTCTATGCCCCATTTGTGCAATCTCCGATTTTATGTCTGAGAGTTCAACTAGTACTGGCTTTATGGCCTTTTCTAGCGCTTGCCCCAGTACCTTCGTGAGAAAGGATTTCGAAACCGGTGAGGGATCCCAAGATTCTACTGCATCTCCTTGTGAGCTGTCTGCATCAGAGTCCTCTGATTCACTGTATCACTGATTTTATATTCAAGAGCAGAATATAAAATCAGTGATACTGTCCTAACCTCAGTATCTGAGGAAAGGGATTTAGGGGTCATTATTTCAGAAGACTTAAAGGTAGGCAGACAATGTCATAGAGCAGCAGGAAATGCTAGCAGAATGCTTGGGTGTATAGGGAGAGGAATTACCAGTAGAAAGAGGGAGGTGCTCATGCCGCTCTACAGAGCACTAGTGAGACCTCATTTGGAGTATTGTGCGCAGTACTGGAAACCATATCTCCAGAAGGATATTGATACTTTGGAGAGAGTTCAGAGAAGAGCTACTAAGCTGGTACATGGATTGCAGGATAAAACTTACCAGGAAAGATTAAAGGACCTTAACATGTATAGCTTGGAAGAAAGACGAGACAGAGGGGATATGATAGAAACTTTTAAATACATAAAGGGAATCAACAAGGTAAAAGAGGAGAGAATATTTAAAAGAAGAAAAACTGCTACAAGAGGACATAGTTTTAAATTAGAGGGGCAAAGGTTTAAAAGTAATATCAGGAAGTATTACTTTACTGAGAGAGTAGTGGATGCATGGAATAGCCTTCCTGCAGAAATGGTAGCTGCAAATACAGTGGAGGAGTTTAAGCATGCATGGGATAGGCATAAGGCCATCCTTCATATAAGATAGGACCAGGGGCTATCCATAGTATTTAGTATATTGGGCAGACTGGATGGGCCAAATGGTTCTTATCTGCTGACACATTCTATGTTTCTATGCTTCTATGTTTCTCTCCTTCCTCAGCGCATGCTGCTGCCGCCGCCATCTTAGGGCCCACGCCTGGTGAGAGGAGAGCTTTCTTGTTAACGAAATGCTGCATAGCTTGTTGGCTCTTTTGGGCTCTCGGTGTATTGGGGGGGTGTCAGAACCTCTGTCCCTTCCGTACTTGACCATTTTGAAGTGGGTCACCGCTGTATAAGTGGTTTAATTTGCTTGAGTGTGGAGGAGCCGAGGTCTCACACAGCCATCTACAGTCACGGCTAGGCTCCGCCCCCTCGGGAAATGGTTTTTTACAGCAGCAGTAACTTTATTAAGTTATTACCCGAAGTCTCGTGAGACTTTGCAAAGTAATAACTTCGCCTCATCTGAGCCAATACATTCTAATACTGTACGGGGTATTCAAAGTATTATGCAAATCGACTTTGGATGTTTCATGCTCATCCCTAATTATAACAGTCCCTTTCATGAAGTCTGGAATTATTTGATTCACTATAATATCATGGACATATTTTTTTTTCCTTCAACTTTGATTTACTAGGTCAGGTTCGTACAGTATCACCGTAAGACAGTTTTTTGAGGAACAGAGGAAAAGCCTAAAGGTATTAAACATACTTCTCCACTTTCCATTATCTAATAAGTGGTAAGCCACGTCCAGAACCCACATCTTGAATGTAAAATGTAATAGCATACTTAAAAGTGTTATCCCATGTGTCATGTAACAAATGAAATTCAGACGTCATAAAGTACATAACAATTACTTTCTGCCAGAGCTAGCAATAGCCCTGTACCTCACAAGAATCCAGAGAGATCTCATTTACTGCTCCAATTGCTTTAAAATGCTAAATTTTCTTCAGGCTGGCAGCTCAGGGGATGTGTCCTTTTCTCAGGGGGCGTTTCCTTTCTGATGCAGCTTTCTCCCTGCACAGTAGATACAGCTGGTGTCATTTGAAGAATGGCACTAAGCATGCGCGTCCAGCTCAGTGATGTTTCTTAAGTGGATGGAAAAATTAAGAAACATCAGGTGGGACTCTACAGATATATTTTTAGAATAACTCATTGGTTATACTACATTTTTAACTACATCCAATTACAAAAGTATTCAGATCCAGGGGCAGGCTTGTAAACTGTACACAATTGTTCATGCGACAACCACTTTAAGAGACAGGTTGAGTTTGCACCAATGAGCTTGTGTTTCTTAACATCCTAATTGTACTGGACTTTTAAACATTGCACATCTGTACATTATTTAACACTTAGGATACCGGAGGTTTATCTATACATTATTTAACACTTAGGTTACCAAAGATTTTTCATTTTTGAGGTTATCAATATCAGGTCGACAGGGGGCTGGCACCCCCTCCGATCAGCTGTTTGGAGAGAATGAGTGCTGTGCCAATCGATAACTTGATATCAATAACCTATCCTGAGGATAGGTCATCAATATTACAAAAGCGGACAGCAAAGGAATAAAAATTGTAGATAATAGTCCAGAAACATGGTGATTCCCTTTAAAAATGAATTTTTCTAGAATCTGACTATATATATATTCCTGAAAACCAGTGATATAGATAAAGACCACAGCTTTTGCTGGTGCAGCAGTAATGGCAATACTAGTACATACAATACATGACTTTTTTATGTTCTAGCATGGACGTCTGTTATATGCACATGTTTTGACTCATAGTCCCATGGTAAATTAACTCACTGACTTTCGGATTGTTCTTGTTTGATGACTCTTATTCTCTAGTGCCTCACTATCTTTTCAACTCTGTGCCTGGCATTTTGTGCTTGTCTTGTCTGCTTTTTGGTGCACTGTTGATTGTTGTGTTCTGTTCTTGGTTGGCATTCTGCTCTTTGGTTGTGCACATTTAATTTGTTTATTAACTCTTATGTAAGATCATAACTTAGCATGCTGACAAGTATATTCACTTTCTAGGGATCATGGTAAAATTGAGGTATGGCTTGGGACATTCTGCACCTATTGGTACTGGTACAATATTATTTTTTTCATGTAGTATTTTGTACCTCTTGAAAATGAGAATATTTTGTACCTCTTGAAAATGAGAATATTGTAGGTTCAATAAAAAAAGAATCAGGGGCATACAGTAACAAATATAAATGGCTAAGAATGCTGCTGAAAAATAATTGCAAAAATAAAAAGGAGAGACAACAAAAATGCCAAATCACCAAGCAATGATACAAACAGGATTAGGGTGATTTCTCAACTGAGATAATTAAAAAAAGAAAGGTTTCCTATTGAAAATGCATCAAATAACATAAAGTTCTTTAGTAATAGGTACTAAAATATATACTTTCATCTGTAATCTGAGTGACCTATGTTCATTAATTTCCCACGTGAGTTTGCATTTTAAATTGGTCCTATGCCCAAAGAACCAACATCTGTAAGAACTGCTCTATTTTCTGCTGCTTTAAATTGACTATTTCAAATGTGGTCTTCATGCCAAATGATTGTGAGCAGAGAATGACAATATAATCATTTGCTTATTGTGCTTTAAAATGGTAAAACTGAATGGCATCCCTCTTGAAAGGAGAAGGATGGAGTAAGCTGATTAAAGCCTCATGTGGAGAGCCAGGAGAGGAAAACCTTGCATGCCTCCAAGTACATCACATTTGCCAAGGAAATGCTAATGAGAATTCTGCACTCTGTCAAGTCCTATCATCACAGAGGATATAGTCAATGGAGGCTTGTTACCGTATTAATCATGTGCTCGCGCATGCGCTCTCTGGCTCTTGAGGGGACAGTGAACGAGCACCTACAGTTGCAAGAAAAAGTATGTGAACCCTTTGAATGATATGGATTTCTGCACAAATTGTTTATAAAATGTGATCTGATCTTCATCTAAGTCACAACAATAGACAATCACAGTCTGCTTAAACTAATAAGACACAAAGAATTAAATGTTACCATGTTTTTATTGAACAAACCATGTAAACATTCACAGTGCAGGTGGAAAAGGTATGTGAACACTTGGATTTAATAACTGGTTGAACCTCCTTTGGCAGCAATAACTTCAACCAAACATTTCCTGAACTTGCAGATCAGACGTGCACAATGGTCGGGAGTAATTCTTGACCATTCCTCTTTACAGAACTGTTTCAGTTCAGCAATATTCTTGGGATGTCTGGTGTGAATCGCTTTCTTGAGGTCATGCCACAGCATCTCAATCGGGTTGAGGTCAGGACTCTGACTGGGCCACTCCAGAAGGCGTATTTTCTTCTGTTTAAGCCATTCTGTTGCTGATTTACTTCTATGCTTTGGGTCGTTGTCCTGTTACAACACCCGTCTTCTATTGAGCTTCAGCTGGTGGACAGATGACCTTAAGTTCTCCTACAAAATGTCTTGATAAACTTGGGAATTCATTTTTCCTTCGATGATAGCAATCCGTCGAGGCCCTGACGCAGCAAAGCAGCCCCAAACCATGATGCCCCCACCACCATACTTCAAAGTTGGGATGAGGTTTTGATGTTGGTGTGCTGTGCCTCTTTTTCTCCACACATAGTGTTGTGTGTTTCTTCCAAACAACTCAACTTTGGTTTCATCTGTCCACAGAATATTTTGCCAGTACTGCTGTGGAACATCCAGGTGCTCTTGTGCAAACTGTAAACGTGCAGCAATGTTTTTTTTAGACAGCAGTGGCTTCCTCTGTGGCTTCCTCCCATGAAATCCATTCTTGTTTAGTGTTTTACGTATTGTAGATTCGCTAACAGGGATGTTAGCATATGCCAGAGACATTTGTAAGTCTTTAGCTGACACTCTAGGATTTTTCTTCACCTCATTGAGCAGTCTGCGCTGTGCTCTTGCAGTCATCTTTACAGGACGGCCACTCCTAGGGAGAGTAGCAGCAGTGCTGAACTTTCTCCATTTATAGACAATTTGTCTTACCGTGGACTGATGAACAGCAAGGCTTTTGGAGATACTTTTAATACCCTTTCCAGCTTTATGCAAGTCAACAATTCTTAATCATAGGTCTTCTGAGAGGTCTTCTGTGCGAGGAAACATTCACATCAGGCAATGCTTATTGTGAAAAGCAAACCCAGAACTGGTGTGTGTTTTTTATAGGGCAGGGCAGCTGTAACCAACACCTCCAATCTCATCTCATTGATTGGACTCCAGTTGGCTGACACCTCACTCCAATTAGCTCTTGGAGATGTCATTAGTCTAGGGGTTCACATACTTTTTCCACCTGCACTGTAAATGTTTACATGGTGTGTTCAATAACAACATGGTAACATTTAATTCTTTGTGTGTTATTAGTTTAAGCAGACTGTGATTGTCTATTGTTGTGACTTAGATGAAGATCAGATCACATTTTATTACCAATTTGTGCAGAAATCCATATAATTCCAAAGGGTTCACATACTTTTTCTTGCAACTGTATATGTTCTCCAGCAAATGGAAGGCTTCCCAGGGTATTTAAGGTGCCTTCCCCTATGGGAGCAATAAGTTGATCTAGCTTGCTATTCCTGCTAGGGACCCGTGGATGTTCAGGTTCACCGGGTTTGGCCGAACTTCGGGTTAAAGTTTGGGTTCGGGACCCGAATTTAACCCAAACCCCATTGAAGTCAATGGGGACCTGATCTTTGGTGCACTAAAATGGCTGTAAAATAGTCATAGTAAGGGCTAGAGGGCTGCAAAAGGAAGCAAAATGAAGGTAAGAGCAGTACATGTGCCCTGCAAACAAATGTGGATAGGGAAATAACCTAAAATAACATAGAATAGAACAAAATAAAAAAAAAATTATCTTGAACTAGGAGGCGGAGGTCAAAGTGGAGTAGGAGGTTGAGGTGGCAGTGTATGTGGAAGCGACGGTGAGGGAGGTAGCCAACACTGTTTTTGTTGTTTTTTTTCCCCCTTTATTTATTTTTTATTTTTATTTTTTTATAAAATTGTGAATGCCCCAAAACATTGGGAAATAGAAAAGAGAATGCAAAGAGAAAGTGCGCTGGAGTATAAAAATTGCTAGGTGCAGCCGGTATACTTGTCTACTCAGCACAAGGTACGGACAAGTCCTGTGGGTTCCATGCCTGGTTCATTTTAATGAACATGAGCTTGGCCACGTTGGACAGGAGGCTGTGCTTGTCTGTGATTACCCCCCCTGCCGTTCTAAACACACGTTTGTACAATACACTTGGTGTAGGGCAGGCCAGCATCTCCAAGGCATAAAAGGCAAGCTCAGGCCATGTGTCCAATTTGGAGACCCAGAACTTGAATGGGGCAGACCCATCAGTCAGTATGTGTAGGCATGTGCACACATACTGTTCCACCATGTTTCTGAAATGCTGCCTCCTGCTAAGTCGTTCTGTATCAGCTGGTGGTGTTAGTTGTTGTGGCGTGCTGACAAAGCTTTTTCACATTTCGGCCATGCTAACCCTCCCTTCTGAGCTGCTGGCGGTGCCCCAGCTGCGTTGGCGACTTCTTCTTCCTCCTCCTCTGCCTTCGCCTTTTGTTTCCACTGATCCCCCGTTGTCAGTTGGGAATGCCATCAGCAGCTCATCTACCAGCGTACGCTTGTACTCGCGCATCTTCCGATCATGCTCCCGTGATAGAATTAAGGACAGCACTTTGTCCTTGTAGCGGGGATCCAGCAGGGTAGCTACCCAGTGATCAGCACTGGTTAGAATGTGGGCTACTCGGCGGTCGTTGCGCAGGCACTGCAGCATATAGTCGCTCATGTGTGCCAGGCTGCCCAGAGGCAATGACCAGCTGTCCTCTGTTGGAGGTGTATTGTCTGTGTCCTTTGTATCCCCTCAGCCACGCTCCATTGATGCACATAAGCTTCTTTGGGTGCCACCCTGCTGTGAACACGGTTCCTCATCATCATCATCATCCTCCTTTTCATCCTGCAGAACTGTGCCCTGGCTGGACAGTTGTGTACCTGGCCTCTGTTGGTGCAGGAACCCACCCTCCGAGCCCCTTGGGAATGACTGGCCTGATGACCGTGGAAACAATCCATCTTCCTCCTCCTCTTCCTCCTGTGCCACATCCTCTTCCATCATCACCAGAAGCATTTTTTCAAGGAGACATAGCAGTGGTATAGTAATGCTGAGGACTGCGTCATCAGCACTGACCATGTTGGTGGAATACTCGAAACAGCGCAACATGGCATACATGTTCCGCATGAAGGCCCACTCGTTGCTGGTGAAGTGGTTCTTTTCCGCAGAGCGACTCACCCGTGTGTGCTGCAGCTGAAACTCCACTATCGCCTGCTGCTGCTCACACAGTCTCTCCAGCATGTGCAAGGTGGAGTTCCACCTTGTGGGTACGTTGCATATGAGGCAGTGAGCGTGAAAGACGAAGTTACGCTGCAGCGCAGACAGGCAAGCAGCAGCCAAGGGTGAGAATACCAAAAGCGCGCACAGATGGCCCGCAATTTCTGCATCACATCTGACATATTGGGATAATTTTTTAGGAACCTCTGCAGTGTCTGCACCACCAATATTCAGCACATACGCCAGGCAAAAGATGTGCGTTAAACCGGCTAGCCCAAGAGCTGCTATGAGATTTCACCTGTTATTGCACACCACCAGGCCAGGCTTGAGGCTCAGCAGCACCAACCACTCATTGGTCTGTTGTTCCATGCCCGTCCACAGCTCCTGCTTGGTGTGGGTTCTTTCCCCCAAACAGATGAGTTTGAAAACAGCCTGCTGTCGTTTCCCCCTGGCTGTGCTGAAGTTGGTGGTGCAGGTGTTATGCTGACTGGATGAGGAGGCAGTAAGGGAGGAAGCGGAGTAGGAGGCAACGAGAAATGTAATGCAATCGTCGGTGGCAGTAGGACATGCGCCAAACTGCTATCTGCCTCAGGCCCAGCCGCCACTGCATTTACCCAGTGTGCAGTTAGAGAGATATAACGTCCCTGCCCATGCTTACTGGTCCACGTATCGGTAGTTATGTGGACCTTGCCACAGATAGCATTGCACAGTGCACACCTGATTTTGTCCACCACTTGGTTGTGCAGAGCAGGGATAACTTGCCTGTAAAAGTAGTGGCGGCTGAGAACTACGTACTGTGGGACAGCCATCGCCATAAGGTTTTAAAAAATCTCTCTCTCCACCAGACGGAATGAAAGCATTTCAAGGCCAGGAATTTTGAAATGCTGGCATTCAGGGCCAGGGATCACGGGTGGGTTAGGGGATATTTCCTCTATCTCTCCAGTGTTTGGGGGATGGATAGCTGAACGATTACATGGGATAGTGTCGACATGCTGGGTGACGGTGGTGGAGGTGGTGTTCTTGCTGCCACATCCTCTGTTTATGGGGTGGCATGTGCCGTTGTCACTCCAGAGGGGGAGGAAGCGGCGGAGACCACAGAAGAAGAGGGAGCAAGATGAGCCTGAGATCTTTTGTGTTTTTTTACGTGTGTACTCCACTGCAGCTTGTGCTTTGCATTTAGATGCCTGGTCATGCAGGTGGTGCTCAGTTTTAGAACATTTATGGAGCTGGCTTTGGTGTGCTCTGTCCCTGGGTGCGACAGGCAGTAACAGGCATTCTGGCTAGGGGATGGCCACTCTGCTTTTGCTGTGTGGCTGGCACTGTGTGACCACCACCTCTTCCTCTGAACTGCACACGTCACTCACATGACATTGATTCCATGTAAAGTCTAGGACCTCATCATCCTCCACATTATCTTCAACCCACTCTTTACCCCTGCCATCCTTGCCGGTCTGCACACTGCAGAAAGCTGCAGCAGTTGGCACCTGTGTTTCATCATCATCAGAGACATGCTGCAGTCGTCCTTCCATGTCCACATCCTAAAACATAAGTAGTTGGGCATCAGTGCACTCAATCTATTCCACTTCTGGGACAGGGCTAGGTGGATGGCCCACGGAAACCCTGCCAGTAGAGTCATCAAAAAGCATAAGAGACTGCTGCATGACTTGGTGCTCAGGCTGCTTGGCTGATTTGCAAGGGGTTGAGGTTAAAGACAGATGCCCATGGGCTGCAGGTGCCAGTAATATTATTACACTCCACTAATACATCCAGGCCCAGCTTGAACTCTTTTAGTGAACTTACCATCACCACCTCCTCAGGCAGAGAGTTCCATAGTCTCACTGCTCTTACTGAAAAGAATCCTACTACCGCCTCTACTTATTTTGGCCTCACCATTCGTACATCGATATCCTGGCCTACAAAAAGATGCTGAACGTCCTGTCGCCTACGTGCACCTGCATTTTAATAATTTAAAGTGACTTTAAGTTTCAAGTGTGAGAATCCAATCCGGAGATTATTTTAAACCTTAAAGGCGGAGTTATGGGATATATAAGGGGTACCCTTGGCAGCAACATTATACCACTGATGAAGAAGCAGACACAATATAGCTCCAAAACGCGTCTGGTTTGGCGAGAGACAAAAAATGGGGAGAGGCGCTCATAGGGTGGTGGGTATCGATAATACGGTTTGTAGAAATGGATGGAGTGTGCTCACCTTTTGGTGTTGTGCGTGGGTGCGCACAACGTCCGTAGGGGCAGGTCCACAGAGAGAGGGAGGGGGGGGTCGGTGCCGCCAGTACCCGTTCGGTCCCTTTGGATGGAGTTGCCAAAAAACTCCTAGGGACTGTGGAGGAAGTTGTGGGTGGTTTGTGTGCTGGCACACGGTAGGGTACTTCTTTGGCGCACAAAAGACGACCTCAATCGCGGAACGTTTAGTTTGATAGATGTTTATTGTGCAGTAGACAACGCGTTTCGGAGTTTATAACTCCTTTCTCAAGTCTAAAAGGATACAATGAAAGTGCCGAATAAAATAAATGGTCAGAAGGGTACAATGTGTACATGTATGATACACTAAAAGATATATTTTTATACACATAAAATAAGAAGAACTCTGCTTTACAGATGAATAAAATGCGAATGTCAGTTTAAACTGCAGTAAATTGATTAAAAGTAAAGAAAACACAAAAGAAAAAACAACAACAGATGTTTGGTATTATATGTTGCTTTTTACGCGTATACGGCCACTCATGGACCCAGTGATGTCTAATAGATTCTGCTAGTATAAAATTTGTACTCCAGTGTGTCTTAAATGGACGATGTTATTATAATGTAGGGGAGTTTATACGATATGACGGAAAATCCCAGTGTTGGACCGTAATGTGTATAGGAACAACCTGGTGTCCCTGGTGTGGTGTTTGTATGGTGGCGTGTATTCTGTTAATGTGTAGTAAGTGGTGTGGTGTATCATAAGTTATTTTTTGCAACTATCTGTATGATGTGATGTATAGGTGTGCAGGACAACGAAAAATCTGAGGTTTACCTTAGGGGCGTCGGCAGCAAGAGTGGCCAGAAGGCTGTAGATAAGAGCAAAAGAGAAGGTGTAAAATGCATGAATGTATCTGTGTGGTGATGAAGTGGTTGATTGAAGGGAGGAACTAGTGGCTGGCAGCAGGAGAGGAGAGGGTGGCATATTTGTTGCAGGAGAGGAGATGGTGGCATACTTGTGATGGGTATAATATGATGAGATATAATATTGCCGCTGGTGTGTGCTAGTGGATGCGCTTGACGGATTGTATATATCTTAGGTTATCAAGTGGTTAAATGATTAGATAAGGGAAATGGCTGGTGGCCTGCGGCAGGAGATGATGGCATACTTGTGCCATGAGAGGGAGAGATTATATACTTGTGGTGGGTGCGGTATGGTATGAAATAATATGATGTGGCCGCCGGTGTATGCTGCTGGGTGCTGATGGAGGTGCTTACCTGGGAGCCTCTTCTGGTGCGTGCTATAATCATCTATAATTCATCTATAACGAACACCCCTGGCAAAACAAACTAGTCTTCTACAAACGTTATATCGACGACCTGCTTTTGATCTGGGACGGCAGCATAGAGGAGGCCAACAATTTCACCACCCATCTTAACAACTTCAACCTCACCTTCACAGCCAATTACTCTGACACTTCTATTGAATATCTGGACCTAGTCCTATCCGCTAAGGACAACGCCATTGAAACCAAGACCTTTTTCAAAAAGGTAGATGGAACCAGTTATCTGGACTACCGAAGCGCGCACCATAAAAAGCGGAAAAACAACATCCCTTTTAGCCAATTTAAGCGGATCCGCCGGAACTGTACAAAGGATGAGGATTTCCAACTACAAAGTCAGGTAATCAAAAAAAGATTTCAAAACAAAGGATACCCATGTGGCGTCATCAAGGCAGCACTACGGCAGGCCGAGAAATACACCCAGGAAGATTGCCTACCATCAAAAACTAAACTATCAATCCCCAAAAAAACAGACCTAGACATCCCTAAAAAATACAAGACATCCTTCATAACTACGTTCAACACCAACCACACGACTCTGAGAGATATACTCAAGAAACACTGGCAGATATTACAAGCGGACCCCTTCCTAACAAAACACATACAACCGGAGCCACACATAACCTTCAGAAGAGCACAAACCATTAAAAATCTCATTGCCCCCAGCCGCCTGCGCACTCAGAAGAAACACCCTTCTCCAACTTTGAACCTGTTTCCCAAAGTACTGGGCAGTTACAAATGCGGACACCGTAGATGTAAATGCTGCCTAAACATCTCAAATCGGATCACCAAGTTCTCCAGTAACGTGACAGGAGAGAATTTCGAAATAAAACATTTCCTAAATTGTTCATCGACATACGTAATCTATCTATTGGAGTGTACATGTGGATTACAATATATTGGCCGGACCACCCTCACTTTGAGAGAGAGGATGAACAAGCACCGCTGGAACATCACAAATGGTTTTTTGAAACATGGGGTGTCCCGACATTTTTTCCGGGCACACAATAAAGATCCAGGAGATCTCTCCCTATTACCCATTGAAGAAATCCCAGCCACCAATGGAAATCGTTACCAGAAATTGCGGAGAAAAGAAATGTACTGGATATTCAAACTCCAAACCATAGAACCATACGGCTTAAATGAATCCCTAGAAACCAACTGTTTCTAAACCCCAGATCGCACTTCTCCAATTCCACCATATTTTCCACCCCATTTCCTCATTCTCTCCATCTAGATGCACCTATACCTTCCCCCACCCCCGGCCTACATCAAGACACCCCACCTTCAACACGTCACCCCCCCCCCCCCCCCACACCCAACCTACCAAGGCCCCCCCCACCTCGTCCCTCGTCCAAAGCGTGCCCCCATAAATACGTCATCCTCGCCACCCCCACTACAGCACCATCCATCCCTTTTCTTCTGCTCCCCCTCTCCCCCCCCAGCACCAATCACCTTCCAATTCCGTCCAGTTCGCCTTGCCACAACACTCACCCTCTCCAATCCCTCCCACTCCTTCACTGCCACCCCCTCACCACAGACCACCTTGCTCCATCCCATTCCCCACCTAACCTCCACCACATCACCCCCAATACCTGTCCATTATCTACCCTGCTCCCCAGCTCCACCAACCCTCTCTGCATACTATAGCTATGCCATACAGTCTCAACACACCAGCCCCTACACCATATTTTGCCCTATCCAACTCCCCAATCAACTTCCACCCAATCACCCTAATGCCTGTCTATCATCCACCTAGCTGCCCGGTTCTGCATGCCATAGCCAAGCCATTCAGTCCCAACACACCAGCCCCTACAAGACATCATGCCTCAGAACACCATCCCATACACCACACATTGGTACATCATTACACAGTACCAGCCCACCCTCGTTTCCCCCGCCCCCACTGGTCCAGCACCCCCGATTTAGAACACCAGCGCATTTCCTGCCCAGCGCTTATGGAACGGCGATCCTCCTCTGACGTCACCAACCCCCGCCCCCAGCACATCAGCTGGTCGGCGCAGCAGAGAGAGGATTCCCGCCTGACGTCACAAACACCGCCCCCCGCCACCCGATCTTCAAATAGCGCGCGTCCACACACGTGGAGAGCGGCGCCCTGCACAGCAAGCACGCACCAGAAGAGGCTCCCAGGTAAGCACCTCCATCAGCACCCAGCAGCATACACCGGCGGCCACATCATATTATTTCATGCCATACCGCACCCACCACAAGTATATAATCTCTCCCTCTCATGGCACAAGTATGCCATCATCTCCTGCCGCAGGCCACCAGCCATTTCCCTTATCTAATCATTTAACCACTTGGTAACCTAAGATATATACAATCCGTCAAGTGCATCCACTAGCACACACCAGCGGCAATATTATATCTCATCATATTATTCCCATCACAAGTATGCCACCATCTCCTCTCCTGCAACAAATATGCCACCCTCTCCTCTCCTGCTGCCAGCCACTAGTTCCTCCCTTCAATCAACCACTTCATCACCACACAGATACATTCATGCATTTTACACCTTCTCTTTTGCTCTTATCTACAGCCTTCTGGCCACTCTTGCTGCCGATGCCCCTAAGGTAAACCTCAGATTTTTCGTTGTCCTGCACACCTATACATCACATCATACAGATAGTTGCAAAAAATAACTTATGATACACCACACCACTTACTACACATTAACAGAATACACGCCACCATACAAACACCACACCAGGGACACCAGGTTGTTCCTATACACATTACGGTCCAACACTGGGATTTTCCGTCATACCGTATAAACTCCCCTACATTATACTTTTAATCAATTTACTGCAGTTTAAACTGACATTCGCATTTTATTCATCTGTAAAGCAGAGTTCTTCTTATTTTATGTGTATATAAATATATCTTTCAGTGTATCATACATGTACACATTGTACCCTTCTGACCATTTATTTTATTGTACAATGCACGTGCATACCCCCCTAATCATGTGGGGATGTCTTTTGGCTTCGGCACTTTCATTGTATCCTTTTAGACTTGAGAAAGGAGTTATAAACTCCGAAACGCGTTGTCTACTGCACAATAAACAGCTATCAAACTAAACGTTCCGCGATTGAGGTCGTCTTTTGTGTGCCAAAGAAGTACCCTACCGTGTGCCAGCATACAAACCACCCACAATATTCAACAGAGGATCGATAATATTATGCTGGCATAGACAATCATTCCAAAAATCACCAAAGCCATCACACTACAAAAGGAAATCGATGTACAGTATAAATTCCTACTTCCTTCACTTCCCAGCCAGTAGCGGAGAAGCACAGCAACAACAAATCCCACGAGATGACAACGGGATCTTGAAGTTTGTAGCAGAGCCGCACGGCAGCGGTAATCTTACGAGACATCAACAGGATCTCGGAGGTAAGCGCAGACTAGCTGCAAAGAAAAAGGGGGTCAGTCAGCACATCCCAAAGCGCAGGGGCACGTTGCTATGGCTGAGAACAAGACTGTTAAACAAAACAAGCAATGCAACAGCTCACTGCAAATCAAATAAAGTACAAAATTGCATCATAATTGCAAATGCTATACTAATGAGTTAGAGATGCTTGGCAAATCGTTTTGTACAAAATCATTTGAGCCCGTCTGCCGCACGTTAAGGCGATCTCTAGTTAGACGGGTTACTAACACAAAATTTACCTGTGATGTGCCATTTACCTGTGATGTGTGATGTGCCATGACAGCTATCATATAATTCAGAAAGTGTAGGTTCCACTTACATGCTGGATCCGCCTGAATTTCTGTCATTTTTGGTGCCAAAATGGCCTCCATTAAATCCACAGAAAGCAGTTACCAGCATGCATGCCGGGTCCACTCCACACCACCCCTGGCGCCAAAAGGTCACCAAGGACTGCAATGAGAGTCCACACACTATCTCTCTCCTGGTGCCAAATGGCTTCCAGTGAGTGAAGGGGAGCAGGCCAAGCTAAATACTAACACTAATTAAAATCAGCCAATGGGGCAGACGAGCTGGTCAGGAGTGCACGACTAAAGAGGCAGCCACACCTCCAGCACAAGCTGCAAAGAAAAAGGGGGTCAGTAAGCGCAGACTAGCTGTTCAACATGTGGGACGCCACACAGCATGTGCTGACACCCAGAGAAACCCTACTATAAGTGAGTACCGCACAAGATTGTGAAGGTTAAAGAACAAAGTTGTGTTGTATATATATTCTAAAAACAAGTACAGTGGGATATTCCACAATTATCATACCAACATTAATCGATCCTGATCGGATTAACATTATGAACATCATAATTATGGGCATACCTTATCATTCATGACATCATTGATCATTTTTTCATGTGGGACTATGCACAGCGGTTATTTGCACATATGGACAATTCATGCAATATTAGCCTAACCATTGCTTTGTTCTAGGTATATTGATTTTAGCCTAACATCCAGATTTTATTGATAAGTGTGTTATTTTTACAAGTGTGAATTTTATATTAAATTTTATTGAATCTTACCACCATTGTTTTATCGATTATTAAAAATGCATTCAGCGTGAAAGAAAGATAATGAGTGCCGATCGTCTATTATTTTTGCATTTATTCACATGATTGGAGGCGTCATATCGATCTGAGCACCTACCATTTCCTCTGGGTCAGTTGTGCCACCCTAATATATACAATCCCATATATTAATTTCCCTGTCACGTATGCAGTGCAGGTGTACCTCACACCAAAAATGGGAATATGTCACCCACTGAACTACCAGTCAGATTAACTATATTCATTTCCCTGTCACGTATGCAGTGCTCGTGTATCTCACACCAAAAATGGGTATATGTCACCGACCGAACTAACAGATTAATTATATTATTTTCCCTGTCACGTATGCAGTGCAGGTGTACCTCACACCAAAAATGGGTATATGTCACCTGCCAAACTAACAGTCAGATTAACTATATTAATTTCCCTGTCATGTATAAAGTGCATGTGTATCTTGCACCAAAAATGGGTATATGTCACCCATCGAACTAACAGACGGATTAACTATTATATTTTTGTGTCAGGGGTACAAAGATGGTGCATTGCACCCACAAAAAAATCACTATAGGTCACCCACAGAATTAACAGCCAGATTTATTATTATATTTCTGTGTCAGGGGTACAAAGATGGTGCATTGCACCCACAAAAAAATCACTATAGGTCACCCACAGAATTAACAGCCAGATTTATTATTATATTTCTGTGTCAGGGGTGCAAAGCTGGTATATTGCACCCACAAAAAATAATTATAGGTCACCCACAAAACAAATAGCCAAATTCCTAACACTCTCCCTCTCTTCAGCTGCCTGCTTCCTGTTCCTGCACTACTCAGAGCTGATGGGCGGTTATACACGTGATCCAGCTTGTATAGAGGCTGGGTCACATGATGCATTGGCCAATCACAGCCATGCCATTACTAGGCATTGCTGTGATGGCTTCTAAGTGCCCACAGCTTAAAAGCTTGTTGATTGGCTGCACTGCAGCCTTTCAAAAGCTTTATTAAATGCCTGAACACCGAACTCGAACCCAAACTTTTCTGGCAAAGTTCGGATTTGGGTCCGAGTACCGGAACTTGCAAAGTTCGGTACGGACCTGAACTTTACAGTTTGGGTTCGCTCAGCACTATTCCCTGCGTAAGATATACCAACTTGTGCCCAGTTCCTGACTCTGACTTGTGCTTGATTACCGTATTGACCTTTTGCCGACTGCCCTGACATCGGACCTGTTTTATGTATGTGCATGCATGCCTTGATCTCGGTTTGTTACTGACTACAAGTATTGCCTAATCTCTCGGTGCTCCACACTGGTTTCTCTGACCTCTGTAGGTACCTTTCAACCATCCCGGGACTACTCCAGGAGGTAGTAGCCTGGTGGCCTCCATGCAGTGAAGTCCAAATCTACGTTATAAGTAGAGATGTTCCGAACTATTCGCCAGAGAACAGTTCCCGGCGAACATCGCTTGTTCGCGTTCGCCGCGGCGGGCAAACATATGCGATGTTCGGTCCGCCCCCTAAACATCATCATTACTCACAGTCAGCAAACACATTCCAGCCAATCAGCATACCCTCCCTCCCAGACCCTCCCACCTCCTATCAAAAAGCAAGGAGAGCATCCATCTTAGATTCATTCTAAAGCTACAGTGTTAGTTAGAGCAGGGAGAGTGCTGCTGCGGCTGAATTAATAGGGAAATCGTTAGCTAGGCCAGTGTTCTGTGTCCACTCCAGTCCTCAAAGACTCATCTGCTGTAAGGACAGCATCCTGACAGCACCCCAAAAAGCCCTTTTTAGGGCTAGTACATCAGTCTGCTTATTATTTTTTTTTATATATATACTGTATATATATATATATATATATATTGCAGTTGCCTGCCTGTGTGTGAGAGGCCACAGGCCCACAGACTGTACTGTGTGCACACCACTCATATTGGGTGACACAGTACCTTGCAGATAAAAAAGTCATTAAATATTTTCTCTGTAATATAATTGAAGTTGCCTGCCAGTGTGTGTCAGGCCCACTGACTGTACTGTGCCCACTGCCCACCACTCATATCGGGTGGCACAGTACCTTGCAGACAAAAAAGTCATTTAATTTTTTCTCTGTAATATAATTGCAGTTGCCTGCCAGTGAGTGTCAGACCCACAGACTGTACTGTGCCCACTGCCCACCACTCATATCGGGTGGCACAGTACCTTGCAGATAAAAAAGTAATTTAATTTTTACCCTTAAATATAATTGCAGTTGCCTGCCAGTGTGTGTCAGGCTCACAGACTGTACTGTGCCCACTGTCATTGCCCACCACTCATATCGGGTGGCACAGTACCTTGCAGATAAAAAAGTAATTTTATTTTTTCTCTGTAATATAATTGCAGTTGCCTGCCATTGTGTGTCAGGCCCACAGACTGTACTGTGCCTACTGCCAGTGCCCACCACTCATATCGGGTGGCACAGTACCTTGCAGATAAAAAAGTAATTACATTTTTTCTCTGTAATATAATTGCAGTTGCCTGCCAGTGAGTGTCAGGCCCACAGACTGTACTGTGCCAACTGCCCACCACTCATATCGGGTGGCACAGTACCTTGCAGATAAAAAAGTCATTACATTTTTACCCTTTAATATAATTGCAGTTGCCTGCCAGTGTGTGTCAGGCCCACTGACTGTACTGTGCCCACTGTCAGTGCCCAACACTCATATCGGGTGGCACAGTACCTTGCAGATAAAAAAAGTAATTTTATTTTTTATCTGTAATAAGAATTGAGCGAACACCTGGATGTTCGGGTTTGAGAAGTTCGGCCGAACTTCACGGAAATGTTCGGGTTCGGGATCCGAACCTGACCCGAACTTCGTCCCGAACCCGAACCCCATTGAAGTCAATGGGGACCCGAACTTTTGGGCACTAAAAAGGCTGTAAAACAGCCCAGGAAAGAGCTAGAGGGCTGCAAAAGGCAGCAACATGTAGGTAAATCCCCTGCAAACAAATCTGGATAGGGAAATGAATTAAAATAAAAATAAAAAAAATAAAAATGACCCAATATCAATTGGACAGAGGTCCCATAGCAGAGAATCTGGCTTCACGTCAGCAGAGAATCAGTCTCTTCATGCCATAGCAAAGAATCTGGCTTCATGTCAGCACAGAATCAGTCTCTTCATGCCATAGCAGAGAATCTGGCTTCATGTCAGCACAGAATCAGTCTTCATGTCATAGCAGAGAATCAGGCTTCACGTCAACCCACCACTGGAACAGGCCACTGTCACACATTTAGGCCCCGGCACCCAGACAGAGGAGAGCGGTCCCGTAACAGAGAATCTGGCCTTATGTCAGCGCAGAATCAGTCTTCATGTCATAGCAGAGAATCAGGCTTCACGTCACCCACCACTGGAACAGGCCACTGTCACACATTTAGTCCCAGGCACCCAGGCAGAGGAGAGAGGTCCCGTAACAGAGAATCTGGCCTTATGTCAGCGCAGAATCAGTCTTCATGTCATAGCAGAGAATCAGGCTTCACGTCACCCACCACTGGAACAGGCCACTGTCACACATTTAGGCACCGGCACCCAGACAGAGGAGAGAGGTCCTGTAACAGAGAATCTGGCCTTAAGTCAGCACAGAATCTGTCTTCATGTCATAGCAGAGAATCAGGCATCACGTCACCCACCACTGGAACAGGCCACTGTCACACATTTAGGCCCCGGCACCCAGACAGAGGAGAGAGGTCCTGTAACAGAGAATCTGGCCTTATGTCAGCACAGAATCTGTCTTCATGTCATAGCAGAGAATCAGGCATCACGTCACCCACCACTGGAACAGGCCACTGTCACACATTTAGGCCCCGGCACCCAGACAGAGGAGAGAGGTCCTGTAACAGAGAATCTGGCCTTATGTCAGCACAGAATCTGTCTTCATGTCATAGCAGAGAATCAGGCTTCACGTCACCCACCACTGGAACAGGCCACTGTCACACATTTAGGCCCAGGCACCCAGACAGAGGAGAGAGGTCCTGTAACAGAGAATCTGGCCTTATGTCAGCACAGAATCTGTCTTCATGTCATAGCAGAGAATCAGGCATCACGTCACCCACCACTGGAACAGGCCACTGTCACACATTTAGGCCCAGGCACCCAGGCAGAGGAGAGAGGTCCCGTAACAGAGAATCTGGCCTTATGTCAGCACAGAATCAGTCTTCATGTCATAGCAGAGAATCAGGCATCATGTCACCCACCACTGGAACAGGCCACTGTCACACATTTAGGCCCGGCACCCAGACAGAGTAGAGAGGTCCTGTAACAGAGAATCTGGCCTTATGTCAGCACAGAATCTGTCTTCATGTCATAGCAGAGAATCAGGCATCACGTCACCCACCACTGGAACAGGCCACTGTCACACATTTAGGCCCAGGCACCCAGGCAGAGGAGAGAGGTCGCGTAACAGAGAATCAGGCTTCATGTCAGCACTGAATAAGTCTTCATGTCATAGCAGAGAATCAGGCTTCACGTCACCCACCACTGGAACAGGCCACTGTCACATATTTAGGCCCAGGCACCCAGGCAAAGGAGAGAGGTCGCGTAACAGAGAATCTGGCTTCATGTCAGCACAGAATAAGTCTTCATGTCATAGCAGAGAATCAGGCTTCACGTCACCCACCACTGGAACAGGCCACTGTCACACATTTAGGCCTTGGCACCCAGACAGAGGAGAGAGGTCCTGTAACAGAGAATCTGGCCTTATGTCAGCACAGAATCTGTCTTCATGTCATAGCAGAGAATCAGGCATCACGTCACCCACCACTGGAACAGGCCACTGTCACACATTTAGGCCCAGGCACCCAGGCAGAGGAGAGAGGTCCCGTAACAGAGAATCTGGCCTTATGTCAGCGCAGAATCAGTCTTCATGTCATAGCAGAGAATCAGGCATCATGTCACCCACCACTGGAACAGGCCACTGTCACACATTTAGGCCCGGCACCCAGACAGAGGAGAGAGGTCCTATAACAGAGAATCTGGCCTTATGTCAGCACAGAATCTGTCTTCATGTCATAGCAGAGAATCAGGCATCACGTCACCCACTACTGGAACAGGCCACTGTCACACATTTAGGCCCAGGCACCCAGGCAGAGGAGAGAGGTCGCGTAACAGAGAATCAGGCTTCATGTCAGCACAGAATAAGTCTTCATGTCATAGCAGAGAATCAGGCTTCACGTCACCCACCACTGGAACAGGCCACTGTCACACATTTAGGCCCAGGCACCCAGGCAAAGGAGAGAGGTCGCGTAACAGAGAATCTGGCTTCATGTCAGCACAGAATAAGTCTTTATGTCATAGCAGAGAATCAGGCTTCACGTCACCCACCACTGGAACAGGCCACTGTCACACATTTAGGCCCCGGCACCCAGACAGAGGAGAGGTTCATTCAACTTTGGGTTGCCCCGCAATATAATGGTAAAATGAAATTAAAATTAGTATTGAATGAGGAAGTGCCCTGGAGTAGAATAATATATTTTTAAGGGGAGGTAGTTAATATCTAATCTGCACAAGGGATGGACAGGTCCTGTGGGATCCATGCCTGGTTCATTTTTATGAACGTCAGCTTGTCCACATTGGCTGTAGACAGGCGGCTGCGTTTGTCTGTAATGACGCCCCCTGCCGTGCTGAATACACGTTCAGACAAAACGCTGGCCGCCGGGCAGGCCAGCACCTCCAAGGCATAAAAGGCTAGCTCTGGCCACGTGGACAATTTGCAGACCCAGAAATTGAATGGGGCCGAACCATCAGTCAGTACGTGGAGGGGTGTGCACAGGTACTGTTTACCATGTTAGTGAAATGTTGCCTCCTGCCAACACGTTCTGTATCAGGTGGTGGTGCACTTAGCTGTGGCGTGTTGACAAAACTTTTCCACATCTCTGCCATGCTAACCCTGCCCTCAGAGGAGCTGGGCGTGACACAGCTGCGTTGGCGACCTCTTGCTCCTCCTCTGCCTTCGCCTTGGGCTGCCACTGGTTCCCTGTGACATTTGGGAATGCTCTCAGTAGCGCGTCTACCAACGTGCGCTTGTACTCGCGCATCTTCCTATCACGCTCCAGTGTAGGAAGTAAGGTGGGCACATTGTCTTTGTACCGGGGATCCAGCAGGGTGGCAACCCAGTAGTCCGCACACGTTAAAATGTGGGCAACTCTGCTGTCGTTGCGCAGGCACTGCAGCATGTAGTCGCTCATGTGTGCCAGGCTGCCCAGAGGTAAGGACAAGCTGTCCTCTGTGGGAGGCGTATCGTCATCGTCCTGTGTTTCCCCCCAGCCACGCACCAGTGATGGGCCCGAGCTGCTTTGGGTGCCACCCCGCTGTGAACATGCTTCATCCTCATCCTCCTCCACCTCCTCCTCATCCTCGTCCTCCTCGTCCTCCAGTAGTGGGCCCTGTCTGGCCACAATTGTACCTGGCCTCTGGTGTTGCAAAAAACCTCCCTCTGAGTCACTTCGAAGAGACTGGCCTGAAAGTGCTAAAAATGACCCCTCTTCCTCCTCTTCCTCCTGGGCCACCTCCTCTTCCATCATCGCCCTAAGTGTTTTCTCAAGGAGACATAGAAGTGGTATTGTAACGCTGATAACAGTGTCATCGCCACTGGCCATGTTGGTGGAGTACTCTAAACAGCGCAACAGGGCACACAGGTCTCGCATGGAGGCCCAGTCATTGGTGGTGAAGTGTGTCTGATCCACAGTGCGACTGACCCGTGCGTGCTGCAGCTGAAACTCCACTATGGCCTGCTGCTGCTCGCACAGTCTGTCCAGCATATGCAAGGTGGAGTTCCACCTGGTGGGCACGTCGCATATGAGGCGCTGAGCGGGAAGGCCGAAGTTACGCTGTAGCGCAGACAGGCGAGCAGCGGCAGGGTGTGAACGCCGGAAGCGCGAACAGACGGCCCGCACTTTATGCAGCAGCTCTGACATGTCGGGGTAGTTGCGAATGAACTTCTGCACCACCAAATTCAGCACATGCGCCAGGCAAGGGATGTGCGTCAAACCGGCTAGTCCCAG
The DNA here is from genome assembly GCF_905171765.1 of Bufo bufo. Classification (NCBI taxonomy): domain Eukaryota; kingdom Metazoa; phylum Chordata; class Amphibia; order Anura; family Bufonidae; genus Bufo; species Bufo bufo. Next base: position 693,579,855 of record NC_053389.1, read on the forward strand.
AGCTGCAACGAGATTTCGCCCATTATCGCACACCACCAGGCCGGGCTTGAGGCTCACCGGCAGCAACCACTCGTCGATCTGTTGTTCTATACCCCGCCACAACTCCTGTGCGGTGTGGGGCCTGTCCCCCAAACATATGAGTTTCAGAATGGCCTGCTGACGTTTACCCCATGCTGTGCTGAAGTTGGTGGTGAAGGTTTGTGGCTGACTGGATGAGCAGGTGGAAGAAGAG